>NW_017536507.1:273240-278191 GCF_001853355.1 Bactrocera latifrons | reverse complement strand
CATACAACCCTTAGGCTGCCAACACAATTTATAACCCAATTTGTCTGGTCATCGAGCCAGCCTAATCCAATTTAGCCATAAAAACGGAGCTTAAAGCGAATGAAAAACATGTGACCCTTTTTTCTGGTAGACATTAATATGTATATAAGATAAGTAAGCAATCAACGAACATTTATTTAGGCTAGAGCAAATACATATGCATATATATGATATATGTATATGTCTGTGGGTGTGGGTGTGCTTTACCTTTGACTGCATGTGTCGCTGCTATTTCAGGTTCATAGTTTTATCGTCTTTGTCTTCGAAATCAGGCAATAGAAAAGCAACTAAGGAGCTAATGGGCATTTAAGTAAAATGTGAGTGAATTAGAATGCTTGTGTGTATGTGCTTTTTAATAAAGTTTTTAGTTTTTGTATAAATTATTTGTCTTTCAATGTTTTGTCATATCAGCTTTCAAATCCTTGGGATTATTACGGTCAAAAGAACTCATGGGATAGGTGTGGATTGATGCTAGACCAGTAAACCATATTTTCTTATTGACGTAGCCATTCAGCCAGAAGTGTTGCTGATGATGATTTTTCGATGAAAATCTCCACCAGATGCTCAATTGTTGATCTGACAGGACGATTATGACGGCCATAGATGTAGAGCCCTAAAGTTGAAGCCACTGACTCCGGATTTCATTTGTATATTTTAGTACTTTCCAATCACTGTTGGATCGTATATCATTCCATGATGAAGTGGCAAAAATTGCTGAAGAAAAATGTCAAAAGGGCGGCGAAAAATATGGCAGCCTTAGGTGTCCCAATCGATCTAAAAAAGGTGACAAGTGTAACCAAACACGATCTAAGCGGGTGAACTACTTTTAGGTGTTGCAAAACTTTATTCTGAAGCGAAACGATTGGTGAAAAGAGTCCAGAATTATAAGCCGATAACTTTTGGTTTCATCAAATTAACAACCGTATGCGTCTAACTTAGCTCCATGTGACTTCTGGCTATTTAGCAAAATCTAACATTCGCTAAGAGCAAACCGTATTGAAGTCGTTAAACGTGAATTGCTACACACATTTAAGGCTATTCCGAAAATTGAGTTTAATAACTGTTTCGAGGATTGGAAAAAGCGTTACCCAGTGTACAAATTTAGGCTCTGGGTTCCCAAGTTTATCGCAAAATTTTACATTGCTGTTGTTATATGTACATACTTGGGAATTGGAAATACGAGCGCTATTTATATAGTTTACAGTAGCTTAGAAAATTCGTATCGGCTTTTTTTGTAAGAGAAAATTAGCAACATGGCTCATTACTATTACCAATGTCAATCAAAAAAAAAAAAAAAAATTTTTAATAAATAAAATATTTCTATGATCCTCTAATAAAAATATTTCTTCTATAAGATGATAGTTCAAAAATTATAAATTCAACAATATTTCATCCAAAACTCGCAGCTTTGTCACTTAATTTTTATAATTTTTTCGAGTTTAAACTTCCTGAAATACCAGTAAAAATACTTTCATATATTCTTTCCGCTAAACGTTAAGGTCACAGAAACAATCCGTCAAAAAAGGCTTGGTTAGTTTGAGCAGGTAAGAGCGTTCTTAGTGAAACCACAACAACACAAATGCCATTGCATCCACTCAGGTGTATTGCCACAACAGTTGCGGTTAGGTTTCACAGGTGCCAGCGCATGGGCAACATCAATATGCGTCACACGCTCCAGATACGCTCTAGGGGCAATGCAAAATCAGCAGTGTGTATGCTTCTCTGCAAACCATACATTCAAAAACGCAAATATGAGTGTATATATGTGTGACATATGAGTGTACGTAGTAGGTCAGCTTTCACTTGAGGCCTTTAAACACGTGATATGCCAGCATGCAACAGCCAGCTGTCACGCTTCACTACCTGCCATGCCCGTCACTTGCTCACAAACCGACCGCAAGAGCTTGCCACCGATTTGAGCACAAATGGACGCATGTTCTGATCACTTCGTCAAATACCTGACTAATCAAAGGAAGCTACGAATTTGAAAGAAAGTTTGTACGGAGCTTTACATTAAATGTTCTTTGATATTTTGCAAGGCCTGATGCAGTAATTATAGTAAATTTTGTGTATTTTATGCGAATCATAATGTTGTTATTTGATTACACATTGGTTTTCGAAATTATGGTTTGTGTCCTGGCTAATATATAAGTTCAGAACCCATTAGATTGTCCTTGTGAAAATATTTATATTCCATCTGAATTTCCACACAGTTTGAAGCTCATTTTGCATTGATAAAACTTCCTTAAATTTTCAGTAATTGTAATTCAAATCATTGCAGCATCAAAGATTTTAGAGCACAAAGCGTGTTAATCCTAGACTCGTACCAAAACATGTGATCGAGTAAGAGAAAACTGGCAACATAGCTCAACATCACTATTCATCCATATATATTTTGTCGCATTCCACGTAATCCTCACCAGATATAATACACTTAAGCCAACGATTTTTCCAGACCTCGATGCACTCTTTATAAGCACTTTTTAGGCTGATCTTCAGCTCCTTTAGCGAATTTTGTTCTATCTCTTCGGGTTCCACGGAGCAGCAATTTCAGATTGGGGAAAAAGACAAAATCACATGTAGCCAAAGCTGGTGAATGAATTGTATTTTTGCCTTTAAATTTAGTCACAGTCGTGGCGCGATGAGATGGTGCGTTATCATCGAGTAAATCGTGAATTGTTCTTCTATAATTGCGGCCGCTCGGAATTTGCACGATCGAGCATAGTAATTAAAGATGGTTCTGCCAACTTTGCAAAGTACATTTTTTCAAATATCATTTACGCGGGGAATTTAAATTACATTTTTGTCACAATATATAATTGTATGACCTCGAAACTGTTCAACAATCTGGCAATTGAGCTGAAATCTATTGTTTTTTTTCATACCGGGTCAAATTCGATGATAACAGACCACATATTTCAAGATATGAGATTTTTTTCAATGTTCAACTAACTTCACTTTAAATGCTAAATTTCTTTGAGTCGGGTTGTGTTGAATTGAGTTCAGTTGAGTTGAGTTGAGTTGAGTTAAGTTCAGTTGAGTTCAGTTGAGTTGAGATGGGCTGAGTTGAGTTGAGTTGTTTCTTGATTAAACCAAATAGCTTCGTAAAAAGCATAAACCGTTAGTAGCGAGCTCGAAAACTTTCTCACTGAAATCAATTAAATATTTTACTTATAATAATAAGCTTAAACTGAAAATATATAAAATATATCATACCGGCTGAATATAGCAGCAACTCCACACAGTAGCTGATAGAACTCGGTTTCGAAGTGTAAAAAGAAAGCAATCACTGCAGAAAGCAACAATAATTACATAAAAAGATTAAAAAGATTATCATGCCTGCATATATATAGAAATATGATTACGTAGTACATATATTTATATCTTTTCAGCTTTGCGCTCATTCATCAAACGCACCTGTGCTCAATTGTGTGAGTTGAAGGTGAAAAATGTTGTTTATATAACAGCTTATAAATCTCGTGTTTGGAATAATATGAAAGCAATACACACGTATACATATAACATGCATGACAATGAAACGCACATTAAATGGTTTGCCGTGTAAATCCCCTTATTTGCATATCCAACCAACTCGAACTCCCCCCCTGATCAATGACTGTAATTTCTCATTTCTGCAAATTGAATACGCCACGCAGACATTACTATAAAAAAAACTCGAATGCTCACGTACAAAATCAGCGCATACTTTGACTATTTTATAAAGGGTGATATATATAGTACATATACACCCACATTAAAATTGTTTTCGATGTTTCATTGCATTTATGCTATTTGTTGTTGGTGTTCCAAAACTTTGCTGCCGAAATTAGTTATTCAACTCAGCGCTTGTGTGCCTAGGTACTTAACTAACAGTACAGTGAAGTCAGTGTGAGTGCAAAAATATGATTGCTTTTGCCCTCTTAAAAATCAGCTTTTTTAGCATTTCAAAAGAGTTCTTGCTTCTCGTCATATTACAAATGTTCTTAAATTACACTTTACACTTTGTGCTACGAATCAGTCACGGCCAGAAGTGAGGTGTTGTACAAAAAGCACGTGTGTGCCAATTTCAATTTGCTATTAATTTGACAATCCTGTAAGTGTGTTTTGTGTGGTATAACCGATGTTTTTGTGAACCCTTGGCATATCAAGTTCGTCACTAGGTTCGTAATACACAGAAAGAGACAACGAAGACCCTACAAAATATGTAAATATGTATATAAATAATGTTGAGAAGATCGAATCGATTTAGCCGCGTTTATTTATCCGTCTGCCTGCTTGTAAATATCTGAACGAGGACTTCAGTTTTTGAGATGTCGCTATGAAAGTATGCATACGTTCTATTTTAACGGAAAAAGTTGGTTCTCGGTACCGGTAATATTGGACTACTATAGCATACAAGTATATATATATGCTCGCAATTTGACCTCGGTTCATCTCTGAGTTACAGGAGTATAAAAATACCAGAGTCAATGAATATAAAATCCAAGATAATTCAAAAGGGCTTTATAGGAGCTGATGTGAAATTTCGACGATGGCCGCGGATTATCCCACATTTTGGCGAAAACTAATATTTTTGGACATACTCGAGCTAGTTATATCCTGATGGTCCCTAAATGAGTGAAATCACCCTTTCTCTCATATAACTCAATTATAATTCCATAAGATTCTTGCGATTTCCAGTACACAATTCAAATACCAATAAATATATGTATTCGGAAAAAAATCGCGAAAAAATATTGTTTATGAGGGATGCAATGACGAGTCTTAAAATTGTCAGAATCGTACTATAACTGTTCCAGAAGCCAAATGCCAAAAATGTTTACCCTAGTGCGTATGACAGACGTGTGGGTTAATTTGTGAGATATACAAGGTGCCGCGGCGTATACGTAACGCAAGTACGAAAACACATGCC
>NW_017536507.1:271154-273189 GCF_001853355.1 Bactrocera latifrons | reverse complement strand
GGCAAATTTATTGCATATTTATTTATATTCAAGCTTTTAGCAACCATTTTATGGCAATGGCAATTTTTAATAAAGTACACTTAAAATCTTTATTAAATAAATATTTCCAATGAATGCACACACAATCTGTTTGAAAGAATATGTTTGATTTTGTGTCAATAAAATAGTTAATGCTGCAAAATAATACGCTTACATGCTGTAGCATAAAATAATAATTTACCTTTAAATATGTCGTTAAAGAATTAATTCGGTTTGCTTTTGATTGTTTGTCATTTGGTCGCATTAATTAATGTACACAACATTATTGTATTTACGTGTGCTTATTTAGCAAGTGATTGAGGTCTACATTGGGGCTGCTCAACTGTTTCAACTATATTGTAAAGCGATTTTTAATATCATATCATAACATAAAATCAACTTTTTATCTTTTTTTCAACCATATTTTTCTCATATAAGAAATAAAATATTTTACTCGAATTTTTTATTGTTAAAAATATACACTATTAGCAAAGACATTCCGAAATTTTTGGAAAAAAAAAATATTTTAAACTTATTAAAATTAGATTTTTGGCACACAGTTTTACAAAATAATAAGAATTTCGGTGAAAATTTTGCAAAATTTTTTTTTCCCAAATAGTTGTAGTCAAAAACAGAATCCTTCGTTCAGGTCTCGGTGGAGTAGCTCTAGAGAAATCTTTCCAACCGACTTCAAAAACACAATTCCTAGAATACTTAGTCCAGCCTCGAGCGCACAAGTTTTCAGGGCTGTATCTCCGAAACTATTACTCCGATCGACTTGAAATTTAAAGCAATATTCTAGAGGTGTTGTAGAATTTTAAGGATAATATAAAATTAGATTTTTCGAAAACCGTAAACTTATATAACCCCTTAATTATCCAAGCAAATATCCATAAGTTCTATGATGAATATCGTGTGGGTAGATTTTCTAAAATTTGTTTTGATAATTTTACATTTTCCTCGCAAAAAAGAGTTGCTATCGGTGTCAGATCCACACACAGAATGTGACGATTGGACTCCATCAAGGACTAGGGTTCAATGATTGTATGGTGAGTCCAATCGAAGCCGTACATCACTCCAAGACGTATATCGTGAAGATATGCCAAAATCAGTTGTTGTTTCGGATACTATTGTTTCTGTGCGCAACTCAACACAGCGAGCATTTAAACATCGATATTATGAATCAACCACCACGCATGATGCCACCTTGGCTCCAATTTACTTATTTATATTTTCGTACTTCAAAAATGAACTAAGAAGTCAACGTTTCCAATAGCTTCAATCATCTAATAAAAATATCAGTTTCGAATTCCCAAGCAAATCTTGCCAAGATGTGCTACTTTGGACTGAGTAATCAACTGAGAAGACCGAATTTATCATGAACGGGGTATATTGGATTTTTACGACGTTTATAATACCAAAAAAGAAACGTCGGAGACCCTACAAATTTTATGAATATATGGTATAATTGTTCAGCGTGATTAGATGAGTGTTCGCTATAGCCGTCGGTCTGTCTAACTGTATATATGAGAACAAGTTCCTAGCTTTCAAGATTACAATCTGAAATTTTGCAAATGTTCTGTTCTGCCAAAGGAGCTACTTATTTATTGGAACCTTGTATCTGTCATACAAACTAAACGCTCGGAACCAAATGCTTACATGGAAATTTTTTTCATTTTCACGAAATTTGACTTAGATTACTCAATACAGCGCTACAATCTAAGAAGAAATTGTACAGATTGGATCACTATAGCATATATGTAACTGCCATATAAACTGACCGCTTAGATCAGATCTGGTTTTATTCATTTTATGCTATAAAAGAATGCGTCTAAGAAGAGTTTGGAAGCTTCGGCCAAAGGCAACATTTTCTCTTGTTTTAAATACAATCAACAAACAAAAATTATTACAAGCAACCCTTTAAAAATAAAATCAACCTTTATTTCATCAAGATAACTATTTATCACAACTTAGAATTTAACAAAGGTAGAGCAAGCAACCCGTTAAACTACACGAA
>NW_017536507.1:259614-262214 GCF_001853355.1 Bactrocera latifrons | reverse complement strand
ATATAGAGCAGCGAAGTGCAGTATACTTCAGAGAGAGGTTTATTTGCTCCGATACGAAGCGATTGTGTGGACTTTGAGCTCGCTGCTTGTGCGTTCAAAGCTAATCCAGTAGTGAATGACCTCATTAGCTAAAGCGGTAATGTTCTTCGATACTATACTGTATATGTGACCGGTCACAGTGAAAACGCTGTAAACTGGAAAGCCGAATTCTCTTGTTCAATTTTCTCCAAATAGAAGCAAGTCTTCAGATGTCCTCTTTAGTTCTAACTATGGATCTAATAGCCGTCAGTTAGCTCGGCAAGCGCTGAGCAACAGCGTATGCTTGTACGACCACAACTTTAAGACCAGAGTAATAGATACTTCTAACTACTTCTAGGGGTGAACTTCTGACACAACTCCATTAGGAAAAAGGCGCATTTAAATTACATGTAAATAGGAACCGTGAGGGTGGTGAGTTGAAGACGGTAAAGAGTATATAGATTAGTGCTTATATGGTGAGTTATGATACTGGTTGTGAAGGTGATTAAGAGTTCTTCAGTTCGAAAAAATAAACCCATGCCTGTTACTAAAAAATTATTAGCTTCAGTCAAGGCAGTCCATGATGTGGAAGTATTGTCAAATTTTGACTGTTGCTAGTCACTTTTTGAAAAAATTAACGATCCATATTTAGCATCGTAAAGAAGAATTGAAGCAAGATTTTATTGAGGGAATCCTTAGATAAAATTTAACTAGAGCACCCGATCGGTTGCCAAACATTAAAGTACTACTAAATTTCCTTTACTACTATTTTTAATAAGCCTTTGATAGCAAACTGAAAGAGTTAGGAAATCTAATATGGTGGACAGGAAAATCCACCTAACGAAAGCCAATGGAAAGGATTCTAAGGCACGCTGCGCACAGGTGCTTTGAAAACAACTCCAACGGCGGCTCTTTAACTGGTACTAAACCCGGCACCTATAAACCTCCTCGCTGAAAACTGAGCAGCAAAATTGGAAGGCCTGGGAAGTTCAAATTAAACATAAATAAAAATAGGTAAAAAAACTTTTTAAGTTAAACGGTTTTATGTTAAACATACATTGCAATGTTTAAGATAAATGTACTAAAAACCAAAAAATAATAAAATAGATACAGTCGTGGGAATTATAAACATATGCATAGACTAGACTAAAATAAAACCGTGGGACACGTCAATTGTCTACAGTCGTTGATTAAAATGTGTGTTTTGTAATGTTACACTATAATTAGGCAGTTGTTCAACCGACATCGACGGACGTGTGATAAGTAGGGCTAGAATGTGGAAACAAGCTAGCAAGATCGATTATAAGCGAGTTTTAGGGTTTTATAGTGGTGAGCGAGTAGTACTTTTATCATATGTTTTGTCGATTAAAGACAAACTACGAGCAGTGAAACGTTTCCTCGCCAGCCAGCAGTGTGAATGTCCAACGATAAACTAGTTGAAACATCTCTTTTATTTACTTGGAGTGTATAACTATTGGAATTTCCATGAGCAAGAAAATAGTAAGTAATTTCCTTACCGTCTGCGGGCCAACCTGCCGGACCACTGCTGTATATTTGAAGCTGAGGTCTTTGCTATTGCAAAAGCCACGAAACTGGCCTGTAATGTACCTGCAGGCAAAGACAGAGTCATCATCTACTTAGACAGCCAAGCACCAATTAAAGCAGTGACCTCGTATCGCGTATCGACCAGAAGTGTGTCGGGAAGCAAGGCGGCATTGGAAAAAGTTGCTAGAAGTAAGCAACTTCACTTCTACTAGGCGCCAGGCGACAAAGGCATCGAGAGCAATAAAATAGTGGACGAGATTGCCAAGAATGATGTGCTGCTGGAAAAGGCATGTGAAAAACAATTAAACAATTAATCAGAAGTAGGACTACTTGTTGGTCACTGTCTGATGGCGAGACACGCAGGCAGAGGAGTGGGGTCCCAACGGTATTATGCACTGGAGGAGATATCGATAGTGTGGACGCAGAGTCTGTTAAAATACGCGTCAAGCGCAGGCATCCTAAACGATGGCTACTCCTCTGGGACTTATAAAATGAACTCCATCTGGTATTGCCACGGACCGAACTGGTCTATGCGTATCTTATTTACTTACCAGATTAACTTAACCAAGCCAAATTTTATACAGCGATATCGGAATACCCCTTATTACTAAAAAACGGTTACATTCATTATAGCCAAGTAACTTTAATTCCACTCAAATTAACTCAAATTCCACTCAATTTAATGTTTTTCCTCAAACATCTGTTCTCTTTCCATATGATTTAATTTAACATATAAATAATTCCATCTAACAGCAAAACTGAAATTTTTTTAAGCGCAGCAAATTTGTTTTCTCTTACTAAGCTCTCAAGCAGCAAAAAGGACACTTAACCCTTAGCTGTAATGGAGCGCTTAATTTGCGCCGAAATTAATTGTGAACACGAGAAGTGCACATCAAAGCAATAATTTTATGGAAGTAAATAAATGACCGTCGTCCAATCGAGACACAGTGGTGTCAACGTGGGGTAAATGTGAATGCTAATCTAATTAGGATATCGAGAAATGCTAAAATGCATGTTTTTCATCAAAAATTCGCAAA
>NW_017536507.1:248680-257229 GCF_001853355.1 Bactrocera latifrons | reverse complement strand
AACCACCAAGATCACTATGACACATACGAAAATGAACAGAGCTGTTGCGAAAGTAATTCCTCCATTATTATTTTAATAAGGTATTTTTATTGCTAAAATGTCTCGTACCTAAAGATACTTAACTGAGAAGTGAGAACTTGAAGCCGCTCTTATTAATCCAACAACTTTATTATGTTCGAAATTCCTTGTTCATAAAGCTTATTGAATTGAAGTCAGAGATCTGCAGTGAGCATATTACTGACAACCGTAAATTCTCTGCATCAGTATCGATTGCTCTCTTCGCAGTTTTATCTGCTGCCAGCTCCATTCGCACTACTGCCAATATTGCTGGTACCAATACTTCTCCGTCCAACGTTGCTGTTTCTGTTTTTGTTTCTGTTGATGTTCAACTAGCCCCCACAAATTGATAAATTCCAATATACTACTAAGTGCTTTTGAGGCGATGTAATCCCTATTTGGAAGCATTGATCCAAGCGCCTTTATCCTGCACCTGTAGTCGATTGGCAGGTGTTCTGGTGTTTCAGACTCCAAGTCACAGAAACGGCAATTCACATTCACACAAGAAGCTAGTGCCATGTTAAATAAGTGCTTCTTGAGCTTACAATGGCCAGTATACAAGTGCATTGAGTTTTTCTCTTGCCTTGGAGTTGCTGTCAATGTTTCTCCTTACCTCATACTTCATCAATGCGAAGCAGCTTCTTTATGGTGTGGTGACCAACCGTAATGAAAGTTCCGGTCCTACGATGTTGGTGAATGCTACGGAGCGGGCAATCTCATTACGCAGTTCATTATCGACTATACCTTTATGACCTGGCACCCAAATAAGGAGCGCTTGGTTACATTCTGATATACTATTCAGTTGTTCTATACATGCTAGCTCCAATCGCGATTTGATCTCTGAGTAACTTCTTTTGAGGCATTTCTTTGAGTGCCGTACGTCCATTGCGATATTTGCGTTAGAGGGTTAACTCTACAGACCGATTTATAGCACAGACCTCTGCAGTAGCTGAAGAGTGGAATCGTTGCATTCAGCCACCTGCCAAGATTAGCCTTAAACTTCCTAGTAAAGTTAACCTTTTTCGTAATGCTATCCCTATGGAGAAAAGCCAGTGATATTACGACACTTAGCTCATTGCTCATACGTTGAGAATGGATTACTTTACCACTGCTAATCATTCCTGCTGTCGGTTGGAGCAGTGTGTGTTTGGCGACTTGACCGATTACTAGTTGTAAAGAGGTGAGTTCTAGTAAGAATTCGTCGTCCAGTCCATGTCCTACCGACGTCTTTAATGCGTCTTGATCCCAGACCACCGCTCCATAAGTGATAATTGCTCGCACGATCATAGTCTACAAAAATCTGATAAACCTTGGCTTGCAATCCCAGGATTTACCAACAAGCCAATTGCGCATCATCAGTGCCTTCATAGGTTAGACCATGGTCAAATTACATGCTGCTTCCACCGCAGAGAGGAAATTCAGCGTGAGACAAATATGTTTGACCATATTAAAAGTTTTAAGGTCTACCATCAAAGTTTATCTCGTATTAGGCATAAGCATAATATTATACCTACATTTTCTTCACGCATGGATTTTGATATTTTCGTTATGGTTAAAATCTGGCTTAATGATAGTGAGTACTTCGACTCAAATTTCTGTTTTGTCTTCAGTTAGGATAGAGATTCCGACTGGTCATGAAGTGAAGTGGTCATGTCCGCCTGGTAGTTGATTGACCCACTTACTTGATTCTGGAGCAACTAGCATCTCTGCTCATTATTGTTCTACATTCCTACTAATAATCCGCTGTAATTGCGTCGGTGTTATATACAAAATTTCTAACAAGTTTTACAGCCCTCTCTATGTATTGTATTATAGTCACATTATGATGAACATACTTTCCAATATCCTGCTTAGTCTTACCGTGTTGAAGCATCCACGGAGCTTAAGAATCTCAGTCACCATATTTAATTATGCCATGCAATGTTAGAGTCAGTCTTCAGTTTTGATATCAAATTTCCTTCAAGCTCTCCGTTTACATATTCACTGGAATAAGATTTCATAGTGGCTTGAGAATACATTGCATGCAGAGAGTTGCCGATCAATATTTTATATAGAAAATTTAAATAACACACCGATTTCTCAAACTTATCACGTACGAACATGAATTCTTTTGATGTTTTCTTAGTTTATTTTGCCATATTCATAATACTCCATTGCAAACGATGCCATATTGCTGCATTGACAAAAAAATATTTCTCACAAACATTGAATATCCGTTTGTCCGGCCGGACATAAAAGCAATACACGAAATACATTTTTATCGCAACACTTGCGGCCAACACATAAAAATGCTGCTCGGCAACAACTAACGAAACATCGATTAACCCTTACAACACGTACTAAATGTTTTTGAATTGGACCCTGGGGAAATGCACACAAACAAACCTACAGACAAACGAGTATGGATGAGTACTTTCTGGAGGCGTGAAATGAAAGGAAGAACGTTACAGCGGCAAAGTAGGGAACGCACATGAAATCTCGGTAGAATCACGGATTGAAACGGTCCATATGAAAGCAATAGCAATAACACATAGTGCCAGTAACTTGTCTTATACACATCTAGATGTGTATAAGAGACAGTTCCAATATCCTGCTTAGTCTTACCGTGTTGAAGCATCCACGGACCTTAAGAATCTCAGTCACCATATTTAATTAGATGCAATGTTAGAGTCAGTCTTCAGTTTTGATATCAAATTTCCTTCAAGCTCTCCGTTTACATATTCACTGGAATAAGATTTCATAGTGGCTTGAGAATACATTGCATGCAGAGAGTTGCCGATCAATATTTTATATAGAAAATTTAAATAACACACCGATTTCTCAAACTTATCACGTACGAACATGAATTCTTTTGATGTTTTCTTAGTTTATTTTGCCATATTCATAGTATTCCATTGCAAGCGATGCCATGTTGTTGTATTTATCTGTTCTGTATTGACAAAAAATATTTCCGTTTGTCCCGCCGGACATAAAACCAATACATGAAATAAATTTTTATCGCAACGCTTGCTGCCAACATATAAAAATGCTGCTCGCCAATAACTAAATATCGATTAACCCTTTTACAACACATACTAAATTTTATTGAATTGCACGCTGGGGAAATGCACACAAACAAACCTACAGCCAAACGAGTATGGATGAGTACTTTCTGGAGGCGTGAAATGGAAGGAAGAACGATACAGCGGCAAAGTAGGGAACGCACATGAAATCTCGGTAGAATCACGGATTGAAACGGTCCATATGAAAGCAATAGCAATAACACATAGTGCCAGTAACTGGCGGCAAGGTCAGCTAATAGGCGCTCTCAGTTGTATGAGAGAAGCGAGTCAATATTCTGAAATCAAATGGTGCAAACATGATATATTAGCGCCAAATGTAAGCACTTCAGCAGCTACGAGCACCACGCCACATCTGTAAGTGATGAATTCTTCACCATTTATACCACAGCTCGGCCGTGTAGTTCATTTATCTTGTTTTACGGCACTGACAGTGTTAAGGCAGCATGACATTTGACAGCTGTGGATTGTCAGGCGTGTGCATATGTAATGACACCAATGATAGTAAAGAGAGTGTCGGGGCAGAAAAGAGAGCAGGAAATGTTTACAAATTCAAGGAAATATATGGATGTACGTATATATATATAGCTATAAAGAAAACTAACTGTAYCAGTGTGCACAGAGAGAGAGAGCAATATATATAAAAACAAACGCCAGCGGCCTATCTGCAATCTCTGTAACGTGACTGCAATAAGCAAGTAGTTGCCAGGAGTTAGTTAGCAATAGAAATAGATAATCAGTTGGAGATGGAAATGGCCTGTGCACAAATGCACAATAACAACAAACGTTGAAGGAAATAGCAATAAAAATGTACAAATAATGAAAATAAATCGCTACTGTGATCCAAACGAATGGTAATAAAAATTTTAATGATTTCAAATATCGTAGTCACGTAGTGTCTTTTTATAAAACTGCAACAGTTAATAGGAGTTCACTGACTTGGTGATGCCCTCCTTTGATAAGCTGATAATGGTAATGCTCGAAAATTCTACACAAAAAAATGTCAACTAACAGAAGGTTTCAAAATTGGAGCATACTCTAGAAGAACCCCATGAGGTGATCTAGAGACTGATGTCCAGAGCATACTAAATATATGGAGGGAACACTTCTGCATCCTGCTGAATGATAGTGGAAGCGTAATACCTGGAAAACACCTACCGCGATTCCCCAAACGATTACAATGAAGCAGACGTTCCATTGCCTGACCATGAAGAAGTTGGAATAGCAATTACCCGCCTGAAGAACAATAAAGCGGCGGGGGCCGATGGATTGCAGGCCGAGCTATTTAGATACGGCGGCGAAGAACTGACAAGGAGCAGGCATAAACTTTGCCTCAGAAACTATGGGTCTAAATACGGTTTTGAGCAAGTAAGTTTTAAAGCGAAGTTGTTTTAGGTATGTTAAAAACTTTTTCGTCGTATTGAAATATTCGGCACATAAGTCGTCAATGCTGCTTGATAACTACATTTTGATATTTTATCTAACCCCCTGAATTGCGAGGCCCATAGATATGATAAAGCTAGAAGTGGAGGAGGTGTTCCCACGTCTCTCTCTCTTATCTCTTTCCCTACACTTTCCGCAAAAACCGCCTTGCAGTCTCTCTTCGGAGCTCTTACAAATAACCTTAGCGATCATTTCACCGAAGTTTAAGTCCACACTTATATAACAAAAGAACTAAACAAAAAAAGAAACTGTAAATAGTGCGAGTATAGGAAAAAATATCTGCAATAAAACTCATTGCAATGTGCAAGTTTTGACTTTTTATTGCCTACTTTGTACATCATTGGAGCAAAATTGGAGCAAAAATTAGCATACGCCGCTGTATATAATTTGTTTATATATTATATATGTAATTATATACGCCTACATATTAGTGCATCCAATTGAATGCAGTTATCAAAAGGCAGTTGCTAGGTAAAAAAGTGTGCTTTTGCCGCTGCTTTTTGCTCAACATAAAATTATGGGATTGCCTTGTGTTGGCACAATGCCAGCCAAGCCATTGAATACGCCGCGAAAACGTTTTGTTCTCTTCGCGGAGCAAGAGTTGGAGGAATTTCATTTTATTTGCTTTGGGCATTTTAGAATGCCTATGACTACATAATTGGAAAATCCAAAACGCAAATGCTTAAAAATAATAAAAATAATGAAAATAATATAAAAGCGAACTATATTTTATGTGAGTTCAAGAGAAACCTACCTTAAATGCATTGTTGGAATCCTTTTGTTTGCTGAAAATACATACAATGTTAATCAAAAATATAAATATTCCAAAAATTATTTATTAGCTGAATGGTAAAGGGTATCTCAAACGCTGTTATCAGTTTGGAGTCGGAAAAATATCGCATAGAGTTGAAATCGAAATTATAGATCATTAAGAACATGTTGCAAAATCGTGACCTAAAGAGCTTCAAATTCTCTCAAACTAAGGCATAAAAATACTCGAGTATTTCTTAACTACTATGCTAATTATGAGCGCGATCTGTCAGCTTGTTTACAGCAGCTGCATATCGTCTCAGTAGTATATAACGATTTTCACAATGGAATTAAATATCGAACAGAGAATTTCTCTCAAATTTTGTATTTCCAAACAAATTTTGTGTGCGAAATCGTTACGAATATTGAAAAAGGTTTACGATGATACAGTTTTATCAAAACCACAAAGCTGCAAGAGGTACAAAGCCTTCAAAGCCATGAAGACATATCTCGTTCTGGACGACCTTCGGCCTCTTCAACTAATGAAAATATTAAAAAGAGTGAAGGATAGGTGCTTGAAAATTGTCAGGCAAGTGTTAGAGAGTTGGCAAGGGATCTCCACATCTCCTGCGAGACCGTCCGAATGATTTTGGTGCATATTTTGAGTATGAACGCGTTCTTGCTGGACTCGTCCCGATAAAACTGGATTTTTTATTCAAAAAAAGAACCATACAAGAAGAATTTGGACGTTCTTGATCGTGCGAATTTCAATCCCATTTTCACGGAGTCCATTATAGCCGCCATTGAGAGATGCATTAATGAGTTTGACATGTAAACAAGTCAACAATCATCGGAATGAAGGGAAAAAGCGAGACAAAACCAAAAAATAACATTCCAAAGTCGCACAAAAACAAGGTGATGCTCATTGTTTCTTTCGATATTCGTGGTTTGGAGCATCGAGAATTTCTTACGGATGGACTGGCGGACAATAAGGAGTTCTATTGGACCATATTGAGGTATTTACGTAAGAGCGTTCATCGAAAACACTCGGAAATGGGGAAGAACAATTCATGGATTTTACATTATGATAATGCACGACCGCATCGAGCCATGTTTGTGACCGGGTTTTAAGCCAGCAACGCAGTGAATACCATTAATCAATCACGGCATTGACCGGAACTAAAGGCTATCCTAAAAAGTTCTTATGAAAAATGTTTCAAGAACTGAAAAAATTATTGGCATAAATATATTACATCTGGTGTGGATTACTTAGAAGGCGACAAAACAAATACTAATGAATAATTAAACATTTTTCGTTTTATTTACAATTTCCGGGTATTGTTTTCTCACAAAATGATTAGATAATCACTGTGGCCAAAGCCTTCGAAATAATCATTGATAAAAATATCTATACTCATTGTTCATTTTGCTTTCGACAGCATAAATATTTTCTTAATGTTGTTGTTATGTCAGAAGTTGCTTTTCAGACAAAATTTATTAAGAAAAATAGCTTTTCGATTAAATTTTAAGGCTATGATACTCTTTCCATACTTTTCTTTAAACTAGTGTTAGAGGCTTAGAAATCAATCTATGAATGCATACAGGCGCTGGCTCCGCAACTACAACATTTAATAGTCAGAACTTGTAATTCGCAGACACTAATGTTTTAATTTAAGACTAAAATAGTTACCGGTTGGACAAAAAATTCAACGCACTTGAGCAGTAAGGTTCACCAAATAAACAAAAGGAGCTGCGTTAGATTAGCAGATTAACGTCAGCTTGGCAAAGTCTCTTAGGTATTTTCATTGTAAAGACTATGTAATAGGATGGATATTAAAAAATACAACTTTTTTCAAATGTAAAAACACAGAACTAATTTTTTTGATATAATAATCTGTCAAGAACTTTTGGAAAAAAGCGTGAAAAGTGTAGTGAGTAATTAGTCTGTGACTCGATATAATCTGAAAAATGYATACCTATTGTACTCTACCCAAAAAAACGTTTGTAAAATGACTTAAAAACAGATAAAAGATCATAATGATGTTGAGGGTATTACCATAATCYCACTTTCAATGCCAGCTTGATATATATTCTGATTGTTTGATAAGCCCAACGAAAAAATAATGGACTGACAATCAATAAAAACAAACAAAAATTATGTTCGGCTGCATCAAATCTGTAATATGCTTCACAGGTGCATTTCTTATAGCAAAAAAATGCTATAAAAAGATTTCTGTATAGAATCGGTCAGTATGTTAAGCAAATCCGTTCGAATGGTACGCTCCGACAAATATGTAGCTTCTTGGTGAGAAGAGGTCTCTGCGAAATTTCTGTTTCATATCTGAAAAACTGATAATTTATTCTTTAAGAGTCAATGAAGGCAAGGATAGAAAGACAAGGCTCGAAATCCACTCACATAGTTCTCTACACTATTTTAAATTATTTATTGTTGACTGTTACATTGTTGACAAAGCTTTGAGCAAAACGTCGTTAAGAAATAATTTCTCAATATATCCGTTAGTGGCCATTTTCAAATGTGTGTAGTCATTAAAATTGTTTATTTTGATCCTATTATCGTGAATTTGCACTACCGCTTCATATCTGTATGTACTGAAATTTTACTCAGACGAAGCAACCAAATTTACGCTTTTGCTGGCATTGAAAATATTAAAGATTCCGATACCAATCTGCCAGCAGATATAGTAAATATGTAGGTTTATAATTAGTATAATTTGAGTATCCACTAAACCAATTAATAATTGAACAAACATTATTCTTCATTGGAATTGCTTAGTAAGAGTTTGCTTTAACATACTAAAATGTTCTCTTGTCAAGTAGTTGCGTATACGCACTGACACGCGGTTATTTGTGAAAAAAGCAAGCTATACCACATTCAACCGACATTATGTGTACTTGTCTATTTTAAGCTTGTATATTTACTAAAAGCTAAAATTCTAATCAACAAATAAGTACTTGATAGAAAATCAGTTTTTTTATAAAAATGCTTCAACAATTTTGAACAATTGTTTACTTATATAAAAGTATTGACTAAACGTAGCCAAATGGATGTAAACAGAGTGAAAAATCTAGATTTCTATGTGATTGTACAGCAATAAATTAAATATTTTTATTTGAATATTTTATATACCAATATTATATATACTTTAGGGTGTGCGTTATTTTGAGTAGAGTTTTTTTTGCAAACGGCCGCTGAAGTTTCATGTTTTGGCTCTACAAACA
>NW_017536507.1:246335-247609 GCF_001853355.1 Bactrocera latifrons | reverse complement strand
CAAAAATAAACCATTTTTCTGCTTCCACCAAGTCTCATTTTTTTCAAGAAACTCTTCAGTAAACAGCTTATACAGTCACAGGCGGCATTTGGGGGTCGCAGTGAACTGAAGTGATATTCAATTTAGCGAGTAAACACCAGGTAAATTAAAAATGTATAGAAATTGTATAAAGCAGCCTACAAACAGGCGCCAAATGAAAAAACGAAAACGAACAAGAAATGCTGTCTCTTATACACATCTAGATGTGTATAAGAGACAGTACCAATATTATATATACTTTAGGGTGTGCGTTATTTTGAGTAGAGTTTTTTTTGCAAACGGCCGCTGAAGTTTCATGTTTTGGCTCTACAAACAAAAATTCAATGTCTTACAGTCCTAGACCGGATAAAAGATTCGAGTTAGTTCCGGCTAAAAGGACCTGACTTTCGTGGGAACATATAATGTGAAAAAGGTCTTTTTTTAGTTTAAACCACGATTAAATTCTTCGTTGGGCTTACCATACAATCATAACATATATCAATCTGGCAGTGAAAGTGAAGTTATGATAGCCCCTTCAAACCTATTTGTAACCATTTTACAAAAATTTCAAATATAATGAAGACATCGATTAATTTCTGGTCACAGACTTCTTGAAATCTTTAAAAACTTCTTGAAAGATCATTATGAAAAAAGAGAAAGCTCTAGGCTTTAAAATGCATTTTACTAGTTTAATAATATTTATGCAAGATACGATTTTAGAAAAATTCCGGTGACAGTTTAAGAAATTTTTCTCTTCAAGAAACTTGTGATACCGTCATAATTTTTGAAATTTTTTACAGAAAAATTATTTTCAACTGAAAGTTTCATATACATTCTTTCAAGAGAATGAGTCTGCGCGCAGCTAGCAGCTATACTCCTGCCTTTCATTTTCAGCAGAAATTTGTATTCCCTTTATGAATATTGCTCCACAATTTGCTGGCAACTTGCCAGACATACACTTTCGAAGCATTGGCTTGCTTTTATTGTCAATGTTTTCGCTTTGAGATGCCTGTAAGAGCACTCACTGCTAGGAAACGCATTTTCATGTTACTTAAATATTCATTAAATTGTAAGTAATTTGCATGTCTATGGTTTTAAAGTTAAAAAAAAGTGTGCAATTAATTAAATATGGGCAAGGCACAAAAGAATTTTTTTTACGACAATAGCGGTGTCTATTATGCATAAACTATATAATATAATTCGAAATTAAAGTTAAAATTAAAAGTAAACTGAAATAAAAAAATTAAAAATAAAAA
>NW_017536507.1:238307-246038 GCF_001853355.1 Bactrocera latifrons | reverse complement strand
CTTTAGTGTCATCAGCTGCGGTGAAGTGCGCTGTTGCATTAGGATGCGCCAGTTTTATCGGGTAGAGGGGGTGGATGCTTAACTCATTTAAACAAAAACTATAATCAAAATGAAAACTAAATTTAAAAAAATTTTGAAATTAAAACAAAAAATAAAATTAAAATTAAAACTAAAATTGTAATTTAAATACAAACTAAAATGAAAGCTAATTAAAATAAAAAAATTAAATTTAAAAAACTAAATTTAAATGAAAAATAAAATTATTACAATTAAAATTAAAACTTAAAATAAAAATTAAAAATTAGAATTAAAATTAAAATTGAAATTAATAATTAAATTAGAATTACAATTAAATGCGCAATAATGATATAAAAATAATTAAAATAAAAAAAAAACTATCGGAATTATGTGCTCCTCCATAACAACTGCCCTAATACCTATGCAAATGGGGTACATAAGCAGAACTTCAATTGGGCCTACATATAGACTGCGTGTCTCTAGGGTCAGGCGTATGTTACCATTTACACCGCATCCCTTTTATAGCCAAGAACACTTGCATAAAATATGTTCCTTAAAGCTGTCAGGCATAAAATAAATGCAAATGTGCCCTGCAGCTGAACGGCGAACACTAGAAAATCACTAATATGCGCATAAATTTAAAAAAAAAAAATGTTCAGCAGTACGGAGCAGGACACGCACGTGTTAGTTTTTCAAGAAAATTTGCATAATTGGAGCCAGTTGGCGAGCAATAAATGCTTTAACCTTGTAGATGCTGGTGCATTTATATACATAGTGAAACAACAGAATTTTCAATACATAACAGAAAGAATGTTACTCATTCGCAGTGGCGGCTGTACACAAACGGGTACCATATGTGTCTATAAAAAAAAATTTGGGACAACCAAGAGAATGCATTTTTAATAAAAAAAGGCCAAAATAAAATTCAATCAAAGCAATTTAATAGCGCCAAGCAAAAAAAGCGTCGGCTACCCAAACAAACCAAACACGCAAAATGCAAATTGCAAAAATAAACCATTTTTCTGCTTCCACCAAGTCTCATTTTTTTCAAGAAACTCTTCAGTAAACAGCTTATACAGTCACTGGCGGCGTTTGGGGGTCGCAGTAAGCTGAAGAGATATTCAATTTAGCGAGTAAACACCAGGTAAATTAAAAATGTATACAAATTGCACAAACGAAAAAAAAATACCAAAACGAACAAGAAATGGGAAAAGGCACAAAATAAAGCAAATTTTCTTCTTTGTCCATAAACAAGGTCAGTCAAGTTTATTATATATGCAGCGCCCCAATGGACAACGTGGGAATACCTTTTACCCAGGTACCATGCTCTTAAGCGTTCAAGCGGCTAAAATGAGCTTCTCGTTACAAATACGCAAAGCTTGTTGTTGTAGCATTTCTCTCATAGCGGCCCACAGAAAAGTTAATTAAATCGCTGCAAGTCGCAAGCTAAACAAATTTTTACTTATTAAGTTCCATTTGCAGTTTTGCTTTCTCTTTTTTTCTTTGTTTTCGCTTTTAGTTTTGCTATGTGCTCTGCCATTCGGCTTCATTTAAAAGACAGCTAATGTGCACAATTGGAATTTAAAAGCAAATAATGAGCTACTTTCGGTTGTAGGTAATTGTTTTTCTTTGTTTTCATTTTTGCCTCGTTTTCACCATTAAGGCCACGCGGTCACTTAAAAGCTGCTTGCCTATGTTTCTGCAAAAGGTATGAAATGAGCACGACTTTTGTCTTTCCTCACTGTTTTTTGAAATCGTAAGAGGCATCTATTTCTTTTTTATTTATTGCGGCTATGAGAGTTAGTTCCGAAGCAAGCTTCGTAAACTGTCTAAATAATGCTTTTGGCTTCTCGGTGTCTTTAAATGCTTGAATATCGTTTTGTAAAATAGAAGCTGTAATGCTTGTTTTTGTTGGAAGACTATAAAGTTATTCTTAACTCTTGTTAAAGTGAATCAATCCAGGCATTGATTAAAAAATACACCTGATGGATAACTCTCTATAAAAACAGAACATTTTCGGCAGATGAGTAGTGTTTCCGGTATATATGTTATATTTTGCAATGCAATTTTTAAAATAAAAATTAAATGTTAACTTCGGTTACACTGAAACTGTAATACACTTTATAAATACAAAAAATTCCTTAAAGAACATGATCCGATCTGAAATATTTCTTCAGATATTTTATCTTGGTCCTAGTTAATGATCCATGCCAAATTTGTTGAAGACATCTCGTCTAATGAACAATTTTCCCACACAAGCACATGATTCTGATCGCCCAGTGGCAACAGATATAAAAAAATCGTCCGACATTAGCGTGCAAATATGTCAAGATATATTATATAGACTGACAGCTAGACAGAAAAACGTATTTGAATCAACTCAGCACGTTATGCTTATCAATTATATATACATACTAGTGGATCCGGTCACTTTTTTCTGTGGCATTCATATATATATATTCAATACAGAGAACATTTTATTTACGAATAAACGCGAACACGTTTTTTTCGGTGTAAGAATCCAAGGGATTGTACTCCAGGTTGTTTTTTGAATATGTTCATACTACAAATAAATTTCCATTTAATAGAGCTTTTTTATTTATGAATTCCTTTAACTATCCTATCTTCTAAGTTGGTTTGAACTGAACACAGTGTGTTAAATCTTACTAAAATCGATTCAGTAGAGTAGGAGTCCATCGCGAAAAAACAACGTGACACGTACTTTTAATATATAAAGATATATAATCTAAAAACTACAAAGCAGTTTGGGTCTATCGCAAATTTGGTTAAACGGCTAATGTCAGTTTCAACAATGTTCGACTAGTTCGTCCAAGGTTACGTTACCGAAATGTTAAGGATTCAAGCGAAAGGATGTTCCACCTCACTCTCTTCCATTTAACTTTGACAAAGAGCATCCGCAAAGATTTTAAGCCTTGCCGCGTATTGCATAGTCTGAATGCATATTTGACAGTGTTCAGTAAGAATTCCTACGATTGCGTCAAGATGAACCATGCTCAGGGCAATTATTTCAGTAGATCATTCCGTTCTCCTCTAGGATAGAAGGAAAAAGTCTGCCTCGAGGTCCATTGATCTAGTGCCGGAACGCAAGATGCCAATGGAGATCCAATTCGGTTCCATTCCGATGTCAGCATGACAAGTGTGCGCTCCTTGTCTAGCTCATCAGCTTTGCAGTTGCAATTCCGCTGTGACCAGGCATCTAACCGAATTTGATGATGGAGTAGCCTGATCCTATTGCTGGCAGTGACAGCCGCTCCTTAACCTACTTTGAGCACACAGTTGCGAGTTCTCTGAGTCAAGCTACAGTTCGTAGCAGTACGTCCAGCCATTTCTGTCGGAAAATTTTTCAGGTAGCCTAAAACTAAGATTTATGGAATGTCCTTTAGAGAAATCTCATTCTTCCGTGATAAAAGCTCGCTGCTAACTCTTCTCCAGCGACTTCTGCTTGTCCACATAGCACACGTCGGTCTCTTATCTGAAAAAAGCTACAATGAGTCGCTTCTGCAATGTAGTGAAGCAAGTTTTCAGGAATTAAGTTAAAGGAGGAGCGAATATCTCGGTGTCTATGTTTGGACGTCTTCATATGTATACTTCCCTGAAACTAAGAATACAATCGCAGCCATATTACAGCCGGCAATATTCACGGTTGTGTTCTAAATTAACTGTAAAGACACCATCTTTGATCAGAGACCACTCCTTTTCCTTACAGCAATATGAGGTAACCGTTTACTTCCTTACTATCTCTCCTATATTTAGTATTTATAAAAGCTTACAGGCTTTGTGGCAAACTTAATATACTCTGTTCAAGGTATAGACGAAGCGTATGCCTGTTTTAAGCAAGGAACTTAAGGAGTCACAGAGGGATAAGGTTTCTCATGCTACAAATCCCAGTTAGTCACAAGCATATTCTCTCACTTTATCCCTATCTTTCTCTCTCTCCCTCACTCTCTTTTTTTATCTTCCAGTGTCTCTCTGTGCCTGTGTAGTTGTTTTTGAACGAGAAAGTGCTTAAATGATCTTTTGTTCGTTCTATTAGCTGCAGACTAATTGATCTACTTTGCAATCTGAAAATAAAATTGTTTTCGAAAAGTTTTAAGCGGAACCCTTGAAATATAAAAACACTAAATTGAGAAATATTGAATACTCATTGAAACCTTGTATAATGTAAAGCATGATCCACTTTGAGGTTCACTAATTTAAATCAAAGAAAAAACTCAAAAACTTCAGATTAATGGGAAATATTTATCATCATTCAAAAGAACATTCGCTTTTGAGATATACGAACGAATCAACATACGACAGTGCACTTTGATATACAACTCATCATTCGTCCGAATCGGTCAGGTCATCAGATCTCCCATACAAACGATAATTCAGATTTTAAAGCATCACTTTTATAGCAAAAACATCGACCCGCTCTAATGAACATATGTAGATGCAAAATTTTACATCCCTACCTACATCTGTAAACAAATGAGCAACTCAAAGGTAGTTCATTCTCGCATATCGGAAAACCGCAATTGAATTACACATTCATACGTATATCATTCATACACACACATACATATGTATGTGTATTTGTGCAATTACGTGCAAAAATCCAACCAGCAATCCGTTGGGAAATCAAAAGCCATCGAAGTACAGTGGTACCTCGACATACGAGTGCCCCAACATGCGAGTTTTTCGAGATATGAGCCGACCAGCAAGTGATTTTTTGCTTTTAGTCACGAGCGAAATTCGAGATACGAGTGGCCTGAAGCTGTAGCTGAAAGGATCTAAGAAAAATTGCAACCCGGTGTTTCCGTAGAGGAGGAGATTGTAACTCTGGGGAAATCCATGGGTCTAGAGGTGGAAGAGAGCGACGTGAATGAGCTCATCGAGGAGCACACCCAGGAACTGACGACTGAGGAGATACAAGAGTTACAGTCACAGCAGCACACTGAAGTTATGTAAGAAATTGGTTATGAGGAGTCAGAGGAGGAGGTTATTTCTACAAGTGAGATAAAGGAGATATCAGGAATGTGTTAGAGAGTTTCACAGTTCGTGAAAAAAAACAACCAGAAAAAGTGGCGAAATGTCGTGCAATTGATCTTTTTAATGACCTAGCCTAACTCATTTCCGGAACATTCTGAAAGGGAGGAAGAAACAAACCTCCTCGGACATGTTTTTTTTCTAAACGGCCTGCAGGTGAAAGCGAGAAAAATTTAGCGAAAAAGGCAAAGACCAGTGAGGATATCTAATTTATTTCTTTATATTCTCTTTTTTGTTTTTGTGTAATAAATTATCGATATTTATAAATACGTTTTTATTATTCAAAACCACGTAACAAAAATAACTGGGGTGACGTTTTAGAGGTTGGAACGGATTAATGGTAGTTCAATTGTTTTGTATGGGGAAATTTGCTTCGAGATACGAGTAATTCAAGATATGAGCAAGGTTGCGGAACGAATTAAACTCGTATGTCGAGGTGCCACTGTGTTTACGCCAACAACAATAAAACCACAGCGCGCATATAAATATATAGCATTATCGGGCATTTTTACAATCGTAAATATATGTATGTGTATGTATGTGTTGCCGTGAGAAGTAGAGACAAAAAGGTTTTGAAATTAATGGCAAATTGAATTGGCACACAAAACCAATCATAGCTTCCCCTCGGGGCAAATGGCAGCTGACAAGAGGCAGCACTTTGCGCAGTCCATAAATAATGAAGAGAATATACTCAAACTTACACCCACACACACACACACACTCAAGCACACATGTGCGCTGACTAGTGGTACTTAATACGCAAGTGTTGACGCTAAGTCGCTTTGCCTAATATTCGAGGCAGGAAGTGTCCGCACACACACACACTTATACGGTTGAATTTCAGCCGCCACATATGTATATATCTGTCTGCGCGTGTGTACCTAATGCATGTGCGTACATGTGTGGCTTAGGTGCTTGTGGATTCCACAGGTGGGCGAGGAATATCGATTTGGCTTGAAATGATGCATTGTGACAGTCGTTTGAGTTGAAAGCACTCAAATGTTCTGTTTCTTGGTAAGAAGTTATTTTCGACGCCGAATGCATGTGATAATCGAGAGACATGTTCTGTGTATATGGTTGTAAATACTCATGTGCGTCGGCATGGCAATGCGTATTATTGAATTGATTGCTTGATTGAATCGAGTATTGCTGCGTTAATGTAGGCATTTGAATACGCCTATTCTGGCAGCCTAGTTCTATTGGGTGTTGATGAGGCATTCAGGCGACTAGCTGGCTATACGAGAGAAATGCATTATATTGATTTATATAAATACATTTATGTATATTAGGATGTTTTTTTTATTCTGAACTATTCATGTTTTCCAATCCCCTTATGAACTTTCCTTGGAAATACCCTAAATTGAAGGACTGGACGAAGGCATGTAAAAATTGTATATTGAAAATACACGATGATCTTGATTGTCGAACTCACACCGGCGGGGTAATATGGGGCCCTGAACCAGATTTTTTCACAAAATCTGAATTTCTTGCGTATACTCGTATATGTCGTAAATGATAAGAGCTATAGAAAAACTGTACATGACAAACTTGTACGAAATTTTATTTGCCGCCAAAAAGATCCGAGGGCAAAATCGTTACTTATTTTATTTACAAAGTTTGCCGCAGTCCACAAAATGTATATTACACCGTTACCGTTACGCTAACTTCATTTCAAACTCAATTTCCATAAAAGCATTTACAATTTATCCACTTTGTGTGCACAATCAACACGCTGAAGCCAAAGAAACTTCGTTTAGTCTATAAAGAGTCGAGTGGAATTTTCAAGAAATTGCAAAAACTAAATAAATACGAGAGCTGTATTTAGTCTTTGTTGCATTGCAATTGCAGACTGCGTGTGGCTTAAACTTAGTCGGCAGGCATTTTAAAGAGAAAGTCAAACAAAAAATTGTGAATTAAATTAAATATACAAATATATTTGGAATTTTGTGGCATTTAAAATCAATTTTGAATGAATTCACTGAGGAAAAAAGATAAGAAAATACAAGCATATATGCATATATATACATGATATGACATGAATTCATGCAACATGTATTTAGCAAGTTAAGAAAAAACGCTGACATATATTTTTTTCATAAAAATTTATTTTTTTATTAAACAAAATTTTATTTTCGAACTCTTAAAGTTTTATTGAAATAAATTTTTGAGATTTACGCACATCAGAAACCCTTTTAAACCATTTTTCCCGCAAGTAAAGCAGCTGACGAAACAGTATACCACAATTACCATCAAAAGGTCTTAGCGTTATATGTGCAAATAATTGAATCTATCACCTTCGAAAGCAGCAATCACAGCGTAAGTGTCAAGCCGAAGCGCACTCTAAAAGCCAACGCTAATGCACAAACAAATTATTCAACATCAATTGTTGTTGAGAAGTGGGCAAAGTGAACTTAACGATATCTCAAAGCAGGCATGTAAATATGCAAGTATACACACCTACTGGAGGCAGGTAGGGCGGTGGCGTATGATGAACATATGAGTGCTATTAGTATGAGAGTAATATGAATGTTAATGTTAATGTTAATGTTAATGTTAATGTTAATGTTAATGTTCATGTTCATGTTAATGTTAATGTTAATGTTAATGTTAATGTTAATGTTAATGTTAATGTTAATGTTAATGTTAATGTTAATGTTAATGTTA
>NW_017536507.1:194106-238132 GCF_001853355.1 Bactrocera latifrons | reverse complement strand
ATGTTAATGTTAATGTTAATGTTAATGTTAATGTTAATGTTAATGTTAATGTTAATGTTAATGTTAATGTTAATGTTAATGCTAATGCTAATGTTAATGCTTCCCTGGCAGAGGTCTTCTACCAATAATAGTGCAATATACGCCTCATAAAACGAATTGAGGTAAACATTTTTTCTACCATTTAGTTTATGGAATTTTCATATATTTTTTATTACATACCACCTATGAAAACTCTATAAAACCTTACTCAAAAAGCCGAATATCTCGAAAAGTATTAATGATAGCGGTTTTGACCTCAGATCTTTTTTGTAGCAAATAAAATTTCCAACAAATTTGTCATAAAAATTTTTTCTATAGCTCTTGTCATTTACGAGATATATTCAAAAAAATGCGAATTTCGTGGAAAAGTCAGGTTTAGAGCCCCGTACTACCTCGCCGGTGTGAGTTACGACTTCATGGCACCGGGCACATTTGTAGAGTGAACAATTCTGAGAAATATGTGTCTAAAGTCAAAGCTATGCCATAAAATGCTTCTTAGCTATAGAAATTTAAAGATAAAAATCACGATTGTCCTGTATTTTCTATGGACATTTTTAAGATGCCTTGGTTCAGTCCTTAATGTTAGTATTATATTTTTCAGTAATTTGTTTTAGGATATTTCCAAGGAAAACTTTTGTTATACATATATAAATACTAAGTATAAGTATTTTTTATGCACACAATAATTTGTTCTCACGCCAAGTGCATTAATGTGTGAGGGTGCGTGGTTTAGTACTTTTTTACAACAATACTCGACCATTATTACTGTTATGGCACGAATCATGCTAAGGTTACCAACCATATATAATATATATAGGATATATGTACGTTTGTGTCATAATGGGCGCACACGTTACCATTCAAAAGTACTCATATTAAACTTTTTCCATTTCCATTTTCATTTTCAAGCACTGAAACACATTTTGTTGTTATTATTTTTGATGAGTTTGCTTTGTTGTTTGGCGCATATTGTTTTTGATTGTACTCGGCGTGCACATATGTACACAGTTACCGAGTTAGCATGACGTTCGTTAGCTATTCCTGTACAATATTCGTACTTATACGAGTGCAAGCATACATATAATTGTGTGCAGGGCATGGTTGGCTTTGGTTCGCTTGCACTGTCACTGTCCTCAATATCTTGATTATTGCTTTTGTTCGTATAGCTCGTTCAATAACTTCTGAAACAAACCCGTTCTCACTCGGCCACAACCTCGCATTGAAATTATACATAAAGTTGCAGTGTGTGTGTGTTTGGCGAAAATGTATGTCGGTGCGTATGAGTGACATTTGTATTTGCAGAAATCTAAGAGTCATGTTGGTGGAAAAATAGAAAAATTAAAAAACTGCTTTCCGTATACAATAAATATATATAATTAATATTAATTACAGTTGTTATAATTAGTAATATGCAAATATGTATGTATTAGGGTGCTTCAAAAAAAATTTTTGAATTTTTTTTCAAATCTTACCACCTCAAATGTTAGTGATTGACAAACAAAAAATTATCCCTCAAGCCAGGAGCTCTAGCTTAACTCTAAGGGGTCACTATTTATTTTAGGTTCCCATACATTTAACACGGGAATTTTCCTTTTTTCATTGAAACTAAAATTTCGTTAGTCAAAAATAAAAAATCACATATTCATAAAGTTGGTTTTTCCCTCGACAAAATTATTATTTTCAGAAAATTTTTTTATTTTTATTGAAAAAAATCGAAATTTCAAATCACTATATATTTTATCGTCTAATTGAGATAATCAAACTTTGTTGTCATTTATATTTCGCATGTTTTTCGAATCGGTAATTTTTTTTTTCTGTAAGTTGGTAGTACTGTTTGTGACATCTATGCTACATTTCACGTAAAAATATTCATTAATATTTGAGTTGAGGTTCTAAAAGTGAGGCTCATGACCACGCCGAGTAGATCGTTTTGACTCATTTGAGGATATAAAAACTGAATCGAAGAAGGCTCTGATGGTCAAGTGCTATGATGACTGGAAAATTCGTTAGCAAAAGTGTATTGCAGCGGGAGGAGATTAGATTGAAGGAGATGAATTGGACAAAATTCACCTTTCAATACTAATGTGATATATATAAGTTTGTCTTGCAAAGTCTTGCGGTATTTTTTTTTTTATTTTTTTATTTTATAACGGTTTCATAACTCATGCCCAGCTCTTGACCGGTGCTACGGCTGCTACTATGTCGGCCTTTTTCGACCAATTCAGCGATTTTATCGCAATTTTCGACGACCTTCCGGAGCGTGGCGCATCTGCGACCACCTCTACACCAGAACGAAAACGTTGAAACCATCGTTGTGCGGTGGAAATGGGAACTGTATGGGTTCCATAAACAGCACAAATGTTATTGGCGGATTTAGATGCATTTTTGCCTTTATCGTAGTAGTACTGTAAAATATGCCGTATTTTCTCTTTATTTTGCTCCGCTATAACTCTCGAACGACTTAAAAAAAACGAGCGCGTGGAATGAGCTTTCCGAAAAGGTATGGCATGACCCGATTCGACGAATAAAACTAGAACTACGCGCTCTCAGCGCCAACTAGCGAAAATACCGCAAGACTTTTTTGACAATGAATATAAATGATTAGGATGACGAGACGAGTTGAAACTTGAGTGACTGTCTGTCTGTGGGAGCGCTCACCCTAATGTATATAACTCCTTGACAAAGAAAATGAGAGAGCGCATTTTACTCGTAGCAAAGTATCTTTGTGCCCAAAGCGGATAAAATCGGAAGAAAACTTGACACAGCTCCCATATAACTAATTACAGAATTTTCGAATATCTGGCTAGCTTTAATCCGTATGATTGTTGATATGTGAAGAACCTTAATGAAAAAGAAGGAAGATTTTTTAGTATGTGGGATGTTAATATTACCCAACTTCCATTTTTTTCTGAAGAAGTTCTCGTATTTCGATTCTTACAATTTGCAAGAGTATAAAATGCTTGGTAACACTTAGTCCTTCCTTACTTGTTTTTTATAAAATCGTATGGAAATTTCTGAACAAATTTGCCGAATAGTCTTTTCGCACAGAAGTTAATTGATTGATTGCGCTAATTGATTCACAAAGCAATATAAAAATATATTTCATTACAATTATTCTTAATCGAATTCTGATTGAGTTGAAACTGGAATGCAATTCTGTGGGTTTTTGGCGCTGTTAAATTCTGCTGGTTGTTGTCCAAGCTTTAACTTCGGTTGTGTGCATTGCTAAAATAGCAATCAGCTGAAGAATTTTAAACATTAGAACAAACAGAAAGTGAAGAACACGAGCAAGTATAACAGCTTATTGTTAATCGAGTAGCGGGCTCTGCGGAAGCCTAAAACTGGTTTCTTAATTTAAGTTTTAATGTGTTAAATTAATATGGTTGTATGAGAAAGCAGTTTCGAAGCAGTCACTTTTATGGCGAAGTTTAAAAATTCAAATAACAAATTGTATGAGAGATATATGTATAGTCGTACGGTCTGGCCGATCCTTACCAATGATCAATAGTATATCAAAAATCACAAATGAACTTCGCCGTAAAAATGCAGCCGCGAAACTGGTTTTAAACCCTTAGTATTTTAGACAAACTTGTTCAGTATAAACCGGAGCTCATATCCCGCAATTTTCTTTTTTTTTTTTTTTCACCACCCGCTCTAATATATAAACACATATTTACCTTCACTTATATAAATATGTAGTTGTTTGTATACATTTCGACTAAGAATTATACAAATTAACCGAGCTCCCGCTGTGAGCAGCATTGGCGCAATGCAGTCTTGCGGTCGAACAGATGGCTTGGCGCAGCGCAGCTTGACAACAAAAATGTCACAATAACAAAAACACACACAGTGGAAGCATTAAAAGCAGCAGCGCAAAGTGGAAGCAATGCTGTGCAACAACAACAAATAATATAAAACAGAAAGTGAAAGTAAAGCCAAAAAGTACAGAAAGAGGAGGAAAAAAATTTGAAAAGCAAGAACGATGTGTCAAACAGCGCAGACACACACGTGTGAAAGCTATGCTGCTCATCAACCCGCCGACTTACTTACGGTACAGAACAGACGTTGTTTAAGCAGCTATTTTTATTAAGCGTACAGCTACCTACCACAACAATTTTTTGCGGCAGACAATTATTCACGCCAATTTACGCACGTTGCCACTGTATTTTTAGTTGCTTCGCTTCAATATTCCTTTTCCACACAAATTAAATTTCCATTGAATTTCGTTAAATTTTTTCACAATTTATCTTCAATTGTCACATAACAAGACACACGAGTTAAACATTTTCTGCTAAATTATTTTTGGCTTGTCACTCACTCCCGTCACCGGCCACGAGACACACAAGAACGACGGTTCCGCTACCGTTCGCTGCGAATACCGCAAATGGACTAATTTCTTTTAGTGAAATTGTTTGTTACTTTTACTATTTACCTTTCATTTGATTTTTTCCCTTTTTCAATTATACCTGCATTATGCGTGCGTATGTGTGTGTGTTTGATTGGTGTAAACAACACCTGCGCATTGGCGGCGCCTTTGTGATTTCCGTTGTTGTTCATACGCAAACACCGTGCATCCTTCAGCAGTGAAGCTTTTAACCCGCAGAGCTTTAGCAGAGACACATACCTTAATGGACACAGGGTGTGCTGGAAAGAGAATATTTTTTAAAGTTTTCTTTTTAGATTATTAGAATATCAACAAAAAAGCTTTGGTGCATAGGTCCACAGAAATGTACTGATACTATTGAGTTCCAATATAATATAAAATAAAAACCTTAATTCTGATTATAATATACTTTTTCGACTTCTTCACTGAGTTTTCGAAACAAGTTGATTTCTGTTCTATCATCTTCTTCTTTATTGGCGTCGACACTGCTTATGAGGTTATGGCCGACCTTAAAACAGCGCGCTAGTCGTCCTTCCTTTTCACTCTTTGGAGCCAATTGGAGACTCCAATTGTAGCCAGGTCCTTCTTCACCTGGTTTTTCCAACGTAGTGGAGGTCCTCCTCTTCCTCTGCTTCCATCGGCGGGTACTATTTCGTTGTAGAGGTGCAACTGGGATAGCTTCAAGAAGGCTGTATAGTCTTCTTTAATCTTTTGGATGAATGTCACCTTACGCGTATTCGCGCGCAATTAAGGTGTCAAGCAGCTAGCCCCCTTTCCGGGGAATTGCGTTAAGTTAGGCCATGTGCCGAGGACGTACAGACTGATTAAGGTTGAGTTTATACCGAAGGGCGAAAGAGATTTCACGTCAGTGCTACGGATTTTAAGTCGCGTTTACTTTTTCAACGTTGGAGAGATTCATGGATCTGTATATTAGAAGCAGAATACCGAGGGGTAAACATGCCTATATCGATGGCAGATCGATCAACACTGCTTTACGCGATGTAGTGCATGGCTTCAGAGAACACTTATGGATAAATAACTCGCTCAAGACACCCTTCTGGACATGGAGAGGGCCTTCAACAATATGCGACCGGGGGTGGTGGTTAAAACCCTCGAAAATTCTTGGGGGGGTATCAAACCTCAAGCATCTCATACTTATGTATATAGTCTTCTTTGCGACAGAACGATCGTGGCGGAGTGCGGCATTGCAAAGATATGGAATTTAGTAGTTAAAGAACTCGAGAACAATGCTGTTCTTATGGTAAAAGGAAAAATCCTAAATTCCGTGTACCAGCTAACCGAAAGATACTTTAATGGGGTATCCAACTGGGCGAATAAAAGCGGTTTAGCCGTCAACTCAAGTAAAACTGAAATGGTTCTATTTACTAGAAAGTGTGAGATCCCAACCGTGTCTCTCTTCTGGTTCTCGTCTCCGGCCCTTTCCTTTTTCAGGAAGCTCGCTAACTTTGCACTCAAAGCCAGTCAAGGGTTGTCTCACTATAAATAGCACTTCATCATCAGATTCTTTTGAGTGTCTGGTCACAGCAGAAACGCTGGCAACTGCAAAGTAGATTAACTAGCTGGGTTGGAATTCCATTTTGTAGAAGTTACACTTTAAATATTGTGGCCACTAGTTTTCAAAAATGTATGGAGTAGGGTAAGGTGGAAACATCTAGGCACTTTCTCCTCTTTTGTACAGCCTTTGCACTACTAAATCAAAACATTTCGGTAATCTGACCTTCGGCAAGCCAGAAGACAAAGCCGAAACTGTCATTAATTCCAACAAATTTGTGGGAGGCTCAAAGCGCTTGTGAAATTCCTGTTAGGATAGACTTCTTAACCCAACCTTGTAGTACAGGAGTTCTACTTCTCAAACTGTTGATCGTTTTGCCACAGTGTCACTCAAATCTATTGGTGTTTTAATACCACTGAAAATGATTACGAACATACGAACGCACTGCCGAAGCTTATAAAAGTGTTACAAAAATTGCCTTACGGTCAAGGACGTTGAAGGGCGTGATAACTTAATTAACATTCCTGGCATCGTCGGCATTGCTTGAGCCATTATAATACCAAAACTTTTTATTTGTACTTATTCTGTATTATCGACAAAAAAATTGTATAACTCTCAAATTCCTTAGTGTTACATAATATTATATTATATGCACTCTGTTTTAATGTAAATTATAAAAGATTCTCCATATATTCATTATCTTCTTTTACAAATTTTTCCGCAACATCAGTGGGTACTTGCACGTCTTTATAGTTATCTAAACCGATTTCCTCCTCTTTCCTGCATACGTAAAAAAAGATATTTTTATAACAAATTCTACAAAATTATACAGTACAATAATTACTTGATTAGAATATCAACGACGTTTTCACATGCCAAAAGACACTCGGCATCTTTGCCAAACTTCGCTTCCCATTTGTGGTATTCGCGCAATATTTCGTAGACACCTTTAGAACGCAAAACTTCGCGATAACGCTTCGTGGCACATAACTGCAGCAGTGACTCTAAAAGCATTTTGCGCAAATCAGGATCTTCCTCGCGTGTTTTCGTTTCAGGTAAATACTAGGAGTGTAAAATAGAAATATTTGTGTTTAATACACTTATTAAATGAGACTTCACTTACCTGTAGTTCCAGAGGTAGTTTATCATTTTCTTCATCTGTGAACTCTTCAGGTCCGCACAGTGGATATAATATCGTATGCAGTATGTCGTCCTTTTCGTTTAATATAATATTATGGTAGACCGGATCGAAGCAAATATTTTTTAAAATACCTATTGTGCCGCCACGACGAACAATATTTTCTTCATACGAAGCGAACGGTAATATCTTTTCGAGGAAATTATATTTGTCTTCACAAGCAATTTCGCGACCTCTAGCAGTTTGTGTCAAATTACAAAATATAGCAGCTATAAATATAATTTATTTTGTAATTTGCATTTATGTATTGACATTGCGTCTTCGCTTACCCAAATAATGCAGTTTCATATTTTGTTTGTTATAATCCAGTTTTGTAAAAGCTTCAAGTAATTTTGGTACCGTTGTACTGTCCTTTTCCAATTCAACAATTATGTCTTCAACTAGTTTCTCACTACGTGTTAAATTGCTTAGCACCATTGTCCAGGGATCGGCTGTCTTTGAATTCTCATCGACCACTTCCTTAATTGCAGTTGCTATCAAAGGGAAAGCCTGTTGAGAATGTTCTAAATTAGATTAGCATATATTTTTTAAATAATTAAATTTATTTACTTTCATACCGGATTCAGTGATTTCGCGATTTCAAACACCTTTAGGGCGTCTTCTTCTTCTGCGGTTAGGTTAATGAGCGTTAATGCAGCATATTTGGCTATTTCATTGAATTTGTGGTCAACGAGATTAAATACGGCCACCAATACTTCATCATGTTGCAATATAGCCTTTTTGCCATCAATTGAACCACTCAAAGCTGCAGCGAAAAGGAATTTAAATTGGGAAGTATAAATATTTTTAGATTTTAAACATACAGAGCACATGTGTAAGCGATATTGATATCAAATCTTCTCTCTCCAAAGGATTCATAAAATTTACTATGTCTTTGAGCATGGCTGCATATGATACTGCTTCTTGTTTGTCCATTTTATTTTATGTAGTTTTTACTATGATTTTTATTAAACCTTAATATAAGATATAAAAAACAACGTGCGAAGTGCAGCAATTAATCTAAAAACATAAACAATAACAAAACAATGTTGCAAGTTTCGAGTTTTTCCCCAAATCCCTGCTTCATAGTTAAATAAATTATTAAGGGAAAAACTTGTTTAACTTAATTGTCTCCTTTTATATCTTATCTTATTATTACTAGCATTATTTTTATTTTTTTCTGGAGCCCTGCTATAAAAAAATATCTAATATGGCCTCGTAAAACGTTTACATAGAGAATAACCAATTGGCCGTACCTCTTTTATAAAGAAGCAGCACTGCGACTTACTTTTCACAGCTGTGGTCTAGTTTGATATGTACTGACTAAATAGAAGTCAGGGTTGCTTTTTAGAAAATTTTCCTAGCGAAATATTCCAATACATCTGAGTTCAGCGTAAAAACTTTGTTTTTTACGAAGGCTCCCGTCACACGTTAAATATTTATTGTGCTATTTGAGAACAGATATCGCACGAATGACTACTCGCCGGTATATATTCGCACGAATTTTCATTATATTTTAAGGAAGGGTTTTAAAATATTCTTTTGTTTTATTATTTGCTTAATTTTATTCTACTATTTCAGCAATATAACACAAGACAACCGAGGAAAATAAAATTTTTGCCTATGAAGAATAATATTCAGAAAGAGTACTTGAGCAAAAACTATTAAATAAAAGTTATGTTGTTGTTGTTGTTGTGGCAGCAGAATTCTGCCGAGTTGACTGTCTTTGGCCGTATAAAAAACCGGGTCCGTTCCGATAACGTATACCCGACTGTCGTGGGAACGGAATAACACATCCAAATTATGTCGCGCGATATGGTATCCGTGGAAAAAATTCCTAAGCGGAAAAGTAATAATTTGGGGATTTGTTTCCGGTATTTGGGTGCATTATTGCTTCTTTACTATTGGTTCGTTTGTAAAATATGAAGATATGGTAACACTTAAGATTTGTCAGGTTGCAGACGTTTTGTTATTATGTGAATAAATCGAATTGGACAAAAAGTTAAATAACTGCATATATGTACTTATATAAAATCATATGTTAAATAGATATAAAGGATATAGAAACAAGTTATTATAATATCAATAAAAAAAGTGTAATTCAAACTAAGGCGAAACTTAAATTTATGAACATTAAATATAATTGCTTAAAAAACTATAACTTTGCTGCAGCATAATTTCCTGATCCGGCGAATCTCCGCTATCAGCCCAAATCTATGTTAACCTAGCATTTAGAGGATTTAATTCTAAACTTTAACTAAAGCGATTTGCCATTGCAGAGGCACAATGGAGAAACACCGCGACCATCGCACCGGTTATCTAATTCATTTCGCCGAAGAAAGTTCACTACAGTTTAATAGCGTATATATTAAGTTAAATTATTAGCTTAGTGATTCTACAAACAATTTCACCTACAAAATTTATTGCAATCACTGAATGAGGCTGGGGGCTTTATTTTAGTCTATCAGACAGTTGGCCAACTATAACCAAACCAGCTTGAGAAGTAGTAATCAAGTGACAAGTATTTAATATATGTATGTGAATCTGTTCAAATGTATGGTTAAAATGATTGTCGCCTTTAGTTGATAAATTACAAAACAGTCAATGTGACATTTCACATTCGACTCTTGACGTAAATGGTCGTCAAACGGCTGCATACACTTTGGCTCAAAGAATCAACCGGTGCACGCTCTCGCTCGCCACACAATTACACGCGTATTTTAAGAAGTAAACGACGACGATCTTCTGATTGTCTCATATCCATCACAAGTAATTATGAAAGAATGGTTCAGAATATCATGCTTATTATGCATTTGCGGCTTTGTGCACGAAATTCGTCCTTCAGAATCGTACGTAACGGAATATTTGCTGAGCAGCAGACCAAATATAACACAGGATGAGGTATTTACACAGCGCTCTTATTGTAATACATCATTAAGGTCATTATAATAAACATATATCTTTTTTATCAATCCTATCTCTAGCTCAGCCGTAAAGTGTACCCGGTGGCGACGTATTCTTATCTGGCTACACTTGTGCTAATGTTTATAGTCACTGATTTTCTAAGGTAAGTTAAACATGTATTTATATATGTGGGAAAACTGAAAAGTGTTTAAGTTTTATAAGGCATGCACTTGTCGGTCTGAATTGCTGTTTAATCATTTAATTGATTTTTTAATAAGAGTGCTATGTATATACTTCATAGTAAAATAACAAAAAATTATGCAATGTCAAAGAATATATGTAACTCTGCATACATTCGGTTTTGTATGATATTTCGTTTATTATTATTTTTTTTTTAATTCTATTTTGCCGCATTTTAAGTTATACCTAGAACCTTGTTAATATACGTAGATTGTGACACTCAGAAAAAACCGTCTGCGACCATGAAATATATTTTGCATCGTCCGTCTGTTGGAGTTATGTTAACTAATCCCTCAGTTGATTTTGAACTGAAATTTTACACACGGCCTTTCCAACAAAGCAGCTGCTAGACTACTAAGAAGCATTATAGCAAATGTCCGCCATACAAACTGACCGATCAAAATTCAGTTCTTGTATGGAAAGAGTAACATTTTTTTTAATTATTTTGATGATAAACGCACAGAAAATAATTTTCTCGCAATTTAATCTCGTTTAAAATTTATGCAATTTGTTCAATATTTAATGCTTGATTAGGGACTATGTGCCTATGTATGTGTTTGTATGTAAATAGCAACGAACAAAGCTATCTACTGTCTAACAAGGCCCATAAAATGTTTCATTGGCAGTAAATAACTTGTGAGGTGAATAAAAACAATGCGACAAATCTCTTTATCTCTTTAGGGAAAAAAACTAAATTTTATTACTATTTACTCAATAAATTGATTTATGACGCCACGTTTTTATACATAGTACATATACAATATTTTTTGTCGTACTTACATAGCTGCATCATCTACTTATGTACATACATGTGGGTGCATTTTATTGTATGTACGTTAATTAGATTTCATTCACGTCACTTACAAATGATACTTGTAAAATTAAAAACATATTGTAATTTTTTGTTTTTTACTTTTCCATATGTGTACATATGTATGTAGGTACAAACCTTTGATTATTATGATGGGTGCTTGCGGTACAATAGTGTCAGCTATGCTGATCTGGTCCAAATCACTAACAGCTCTGCAAATAATTGAATTTCTATACGGCCTTTATATGGCCTCCGAAGTGGCATATTACACATACATCTACGCTAAAGTGGATAAGGAATACTATCCCAAGGTCAGTGCCCATACACGTGCGGCCATGTTTTTGGGTAAACTAGTGGCCGGCTTTTCCGCACAGCTGCTAGTCAATTTGAAGCTTATGGATTACAAATCGTTAAATTATATAACATTAAGCAGTAAGTATGTAATGATAACACGATAAAACGCAGCTTAAACCCTCAATGCGCGCCTTTTTGTAGCACAAATCTTTGGAACCTTGTGGGCTTTCGTTTTACCAAATGTGGAGAGAAGTTTATATTTCCATCGGAAGAATTACTTTGATAGTATACAGCCAGCGGCAGGTGTTAACTCATCATCTACGGAATTGCAAGATGCTAAATCAATTAGCAGTCAGAATGGAGAAACTATAATGCCGTTGGCACCTTTTAAGTTGCTCTGGTCACATTTTTATAATGCCTACAGCAATTTGAAGGTCGTACAATGGAGTATTTGGTATGCGGTCAGTTTGTGTGGCTATTTGCAAATCCTTACATATATACAAGTGTTATGGATTGAAATTGAGCCGAATAAAGAAATTGCTTGGAATGGTGCAGTAGATGCCATATTAACATTATTAGCAGCGCTTATGGCTTTAGCAGCTGGTTATATACATGCTGGACGATTGAAGCCACTACAAAGTTTATTGGTTTTGTCCACTTTTGCCGCTATGGAGGGTGGCGCAGTTTTACTTTGTTGTTGGACGTCGAACATTTACGTCTCTTACGCTGCCTATATACTGTATGGAGCACTTTATGCCTTTAGCATAACTGTAGCGAGGTAAGTTACTAATATCCAAAAGCATATGTGTGTATATAATGTACATATTAGATATGTTTTTCTTTTTTTTTTTTTAATAATTTAAGCCTATAATGCATAATTTTTTATTTGTTTTCTTTTTTTCAAATTTAGCGCTGAGGTGGCACGCTATCTCGAAGAGGAAAGTTTTGGCTTGGTTTTCGGTGTAAACACTTTTATTGCGCTTGCATTTCAAACGCTACTAACAATAATTGTTGTTTCAAATTCTGGCATATCTTTGGACACGCGTGGCCAATATACTGTGTATGCATTTTACTATATCGTGGCTAGCGGTATTTACTTTATCTCTGTGGCTGTGGAGTATTTTATCAATAGACGTACAAAAAATCGCACAAATCTAGCTGAATAATTTTTTTGTGATATTTATTTAAAAAAAAAAATGTTAACTAATATAGTTAGTGAATTGTAGATCTAAAGTGATAGTTTATACATTTTAAAACCTTATTTCGATATTTTTTAAGTATTTAAAATATTTGTATGTATATTGTTTGACAAACGAAGCACAGTTTTTCCGCTTTAGACTTATCAAGAGACAGCGTATGCGCCGGCAAGGTCATGTTGTCCGGATGGAAGCAGAGGAAGAAAAGATCAAGTAGTGGAGGACTTGGCTGCACTTGCTATTTCGAATTGACATTAAATAGCGAAAAGAAAAAAACGGCTGGTGCGCTGTTGTTAACTCGGCTATAAACGCGACAGCAGTGTACGCTAAAAAAGAAGACTACTAAAAAAAAAATTAGAAAGTCAAAATATAAACTGAAAACCGTAATATGCACTCGTACTCAAATATCTATACATATGTATGTTAATTTACGACTTGCCGCAACAAAAGTCTTCGTATGTCAACGAGTTCTTATGTACAAATAGAAAAAAAATAATATCTTCCTCCAATAACAGCACGAATCTGCGAGCATGATGTAATTAATTAGCAAAGCTTGCAAAATAAATTAAATCGTTTTTAATATTTAATTGATTTTCTATAGAAAGAGCCATACATTGATTGAATTAGAGTGTAGAAAGAGAGGCAGCGGTAGGTTGTGACGTCACATGCTAATGTTTGTTGTTGTAGAATGCCGCTAAGTTGGAAATTCTTGACCAAATAAAAATACCCCTCTGTTCCGGCTACGTAGAATCGACTGTCGTGTGTATGACTTCCCTCACTTCAAATTTTATTTCTCATATACTGGAAATTAATTGAGGGGTTGGTGTTTCAGGGTAAAATAAAAATATTAATACTAAATATGGATTGTGTAATTTTATTCGGACCTTTCGCACACTTTGAGCACACTTTTGACAATATAGGGTATCTAATTTTTGTCATACCTACTTTTTCAAAGTCCGTGTACACTGTCATTTCAAAATTACTTGACCGATTCATTTCAAACTTTGTACACATTTTTTGACATATAAAATACCGCCTGCATCCTTTAGTATTTTTTTTTTTTTACATTAAGGGTATTTTCCATCCACAAATGGCGGAATTTTTAGTGGAAAAGAACAGTTAACACTATAAATGGCCGTCAAAGAAACTTATCAGAGAACGATGGAAGGAAAAATTTTTTTTTTGTCAAGACGATACAAAGCCTGTTATGTTTCGCTGAATTGTACGATGTTATGCTCTTGTTGTTGTTGTAACGGGTACCGAATCTCCGTAGGGACGGCAAGAATTAGATAAGTTGTCGTCGACGTCAACCAACAGGAGGCCCAGAAAACGTGTCGTTTCGCAGGGTCGGACCAAAGGCAGAAGAGTGTCAGATGAGGCTAGGTTAACTGGGCATGCAAAGCGGTGGCTAGTGTCATGCGGGGATTTATTTCACACTGGGCATATATTTGATATGTCAGGGTCTATTCTAGATAAATAGGAGTTTAACTAGCACTACTACTACTACAGTATCCAGTGTAAAAAAAAGTGTAATTCCCACAACAGCCGGTTCTACGTCACCGGAATTTATTGCGGTTAAGGGCTGTTATTTCGGAGATCCAACCCCTTTAAGAACGGTAAGTCTGTACGATTCTATCACTCACATCGCCGCCATTAATTCAAGCGCATTAAAGCAACCTAACAAAGCGCTTGGTCTAAAAGAAGTTGCGATGACTTCGCTTCTGTCCATTGCAATTGCTCGACAATCAAGAAGTAGACGCACAGCTGTCCGGGGTCACAGAATTGTTCGTTTCTCGTCCACCAAATTCCAATTTTGAGTAAATTGTAGCACAATCTGCAGTGGCCGATAGTTGCAAACATTTTAGTGTGTCTCTGTGTTCAGTATAACCTGTCTAAACCTTTCCAGATCGTATTCTATTGAAGCTCATACATATCCCATACTAATGATGACAAGTTTGGCTGTTTTGCTTAGACTCGTTTTGGTTCATCTTCGATTTTTGTGCCACAGTTGCTGATTTTCCACAAAAAAGCATCGCGTTGACATTCCCAAAACTGAAAGGACGATTGAGGATATAAAAACTGCATTGAAGGAGGAGCTAAAGAAGATCACAAAATATAATATTTTAAGCACTTTGATGATTGAAAAAAACGCTGGTAGAAGTGCAATATATCTGAGGTGATTACTTTCAAGGTGACAAAATATAATATATACTCGTATTCATGACTTTTTGAACAAATTTCGTAGTGTTCTCTTTTCAACTTTTTTGCCCTGCGGAACACTTGTTAACTTAGAAGTCTCGGTATGGTCCTCAGTGTGTTCAGCGAGTTTTAACGGCTTTAAAATTAAACTGAAATATGCCGAGTCGATCCACAAGAGATATTCTGATATCCCTCTGATGCCAACTCGTCGAATTTCAAGCACTGTTTCCGTAACTTTTTGATGGTATCGTCTTTAACCTCTGATAGATGGACGACTCGCCTGAGATATGTTTTCGATGACTTCAGGTGCTATAATGCATGTTTTGTGTCACTCAAAAGTTGTGTTGGAGACAAAGTAGACTTCACGAAACGCTTAAAATATCTACGCAGTTTCTCCTCCATTGTCCAGCCTTTGCACGACAGTGGCTGAAAAATCTCTGTAAGCTTACCTTCGGCAAATCCGAAACAGTAGCCGACTCAACAAATTTGTGGGAGTCTTAAAGTAGTTCCTCGATTTGCAATGGTCTTAGATTCAATATATCGGAGCTTTTAAGTACGAGCTGTAAGGAACGACCTCTTAAACTAACCTTACCTGCCTCTTCTCTTCCTGTCTCTAGTTATGGAAATTGCAAAGCAATACTAAAGCCTATAAAAAGCGTCAAGGAGGCCAAAAGCCCCACCACTCGAATCACTATCTCAAAATCATCAAAAACCGCTTGACTATTTGGTTATTTGTCGAGCCGAAAGGAGGTTAGGCTAATCGCCATATGAGACCTGCCAGGGAGTAGCTCATAAATATATGTTTGCATGTAAGTATATTTATTTGTACATACATAAATAAATATACATACATATATATGTCTTATTTAAACAAATGCAACACTTGGCGCACCTCAATGCCCAAATCATTCAATCAGCTATAATTTTCCATTCAATTGTCAAATATGAAAAATGACAGCAACAATAAAGAGCAAAACTTTCCGAAGACTTAAAAGATTTTGGTGCAACTAAAAAGGCCAAACAATTTGCCGGCCGGCAGAGCAGCGCCAACATTGCACACACCGTGAAGACAATAACGTCCAAGCAACAGTCATCAACTAATGACTTTAAGTTGCGTTGAACTTTCTTGAAATTCTACTTATGTACATATGTATGTATTTTCGTCAAAGACACACACTTTTTTCAGCAAATGCGTAATTGTGTTTAAAAGCCACGAAATTTAATTGCCGATACTTAATCGTGTTGATTCCAATGAACACAACAACAATGCGCAAAGCAGTCAAATGTACAAGCAGACGTCGCAGAAGATGCTGCCGAGGGCTGGGAGAGCTATGTATGTGCGTAATCTCGGAGTGGGAGCAGCAATCCGAAATTAATTCCACAACAAATCAATGAGGCAAACAGTGTGTGGTGACTTTCATTCAACTGTGGCGAGTCAATAAATTAATTAAAGCGCGCTGAGATAAAAGTAAAAACAAGAAACAAGTAAGGAAGCGTTGAGTTCGGGTGTAAGCGAATATTTTATACTCTTGCCACTTGCAAGCACCAAAGCCAAAGAATTTATTTCCTGAATAAATGACGGTCAGATTTGGTATCTTCTCATATTGAAGGCCATAAGCTTTTTCAATCCTCGTAACTGTTGTTAAAGTCAATTACAGGAATAGTCTTTAATACGCGCCCTCAATTGACTCAAAACGATTTCCCCGGAGCGGTCCTTTGAGTTTGCTGAAGAGTCAGAAGTCACAAGGAGCTTTATCAGGTGAAGACGGTGATTGAGGCACGATATTGGTTGAAATTTTGGCGAAAAAGTTACGAAGAATCAATACAGTAAGTGACAGTGCATTATCGTAGTGCTAGTACCAAGAGTTGTCGGCCCATAACTCCGGTCTATATTTAGGAATAAATTCGCACAAATGACTCAGAGCACTCAAATAGTATTTTTTGTTGACAGTTTGGCCGGTCGGAAATAATTCGGAGTGCACCACACCTCGATAACGAAGAAAATATCAACATGACTTTGATTTTTGGCCTGCTTTGATCTGGTTTTTTCGGCTTCGGCGCACCTTTGCCATGATATTCGGTCGATTGAACGTCTATTTCTAGGTCGTAAGCATAGAACCAAGACTCAACGCCATTAATAATATGTTTCATGAACCGTTGTTAATGTGACGCTATGTTTCAAAAAAAAAAAAATTTAGTGATTTTGGTATCAACCGTGCTTTCACTTTTTCTTAACCTCAAATGATCTTTTAAAATGGTTTCCACTGATCCTGCAGATATTCCAGCGATGCCAGTAAGATCTCTGTCTTTAATGGATGCTTCTCGAGCACCAATTCGAAATTTTTATTATTTTACGGACGGTCGAATGGCAAGACGAACAGACATCCAGATTTCAACTCGTCTCGTCATCCTGATCATTTATATAGTGTATATAACCTCATTTATGTATCGATTACTTTTATGTAATATAAGCAACCGTTAGGCGAACATATCTATAGCAACATGTTGCAAGAGTATAAAAACGTCAACCAGGGTTCACCGAAGCACTAATACCCTTCACGAAGGAATTTATCATACAGTCATGTGTAGAAGTTCACGCAAGTGAGGAAAATTCTCACATCGCCATTCACTAGGAAAGTGGCCAGAAATGATTCTTTTACATATGGCTCAAGGGACTCACGACTTTCGGTCTTTGATCGAGTATCCTCCGAGCCGAGCTAAAGTGAAAATTCGAAACATACCCTCCACAGGGTTGTGCGCCGGGTTTGCGATCCGACACGTAAAAAAGCGCACCCAATGAAAAAGAACTCTTGCCAAGAGGTGCTACTTCGGACTGAGTAAGCAATTGAGAAGTAAAGTCCTCTCTCGACAAACAAAAACCAAACTCTATAAGTCACTCATCATTCTCTTCCTGCTTGGATTCTCATCAGGCTTGGATTATGACAACAACTGATAAGTCGACGTTGCGAGTTTTCTAGATACAATTTCTGCGAAAGATTTACGGTTCTTTGCGCGTTGGACACGGCCAATATCGCATTGATGGAACGTTGAGCTGTATGAGATATATGATGACATTGACATAGTTCGGCGAATTAAAAGACAGCGGCTACGCTGGCTAGGTCATATTGTCCGAATGGACGAAAGCACGCCAGCTCTGAAAGTATTCGAAGCAGTACCCAACGGGTTGAAGCAGAGGAAGAGGAAGACCTCGACTCCGTTGGAAGGACCAAGTGGAGAAGGACTGGCTTCACTTGAGATATCAAATTGGCGCCACGTAGCGAAAAAAATAAATAACTGGCGCGTTGTTGTTAACTCGGCTATAATGTCGTTAACTGTGTCTACGCCAATAAAGAAGAAGAAGACAAAATGATATGAAACGAGCTGCAAAGGTCAATTTGTATGTATAATATGTAGTGGTCTGATCCCAACAACTTACTCGAAGATTGTTGCACCCTCCAGGATAATTTCTTAATATCTTGTCAAATGCAAATGCAAATTACAAAAGTTTTTCATGCCAGAGCTTAATTTGGACCGATCAGTTAGTATGGCAGCTACATAATATTGTGGTCCAGTATGTTTTTCTTGTAGCGGCAGAAAGGGAAGTTGTTGTAATTGAAGTAATTTCGAGGAATGGCGCCCAGTGGACAGTTCTTGCTTGGATAAAAATCCAGCGTTCCGGTTACTTAGACCCGACTGTCGTGGGAAGGCCACTCTGTTCCGTATCGGTGATTCTGACTGGGCAGGTTCGTGAGCAGCAGCTTCTTGAAAAAGTAAGATACGTGCAAAAGTTCAAAATAATATCTCAAAAATTGCTAATCCCTCAGTATGCGTCTATACTGACAGGCGGACTTGACTTAATCGACTCAGCTTGTCACGCTGCTATTTCTGAAATACACTTTTAAGGGTCTGCGACGTTTCCTTATGGATTTTACAATGCCCTGTTCAGGGTATAATGACGACACATTCAAATACATACAGACATACACACACCCATGCACACCTTTCTGCCCGGGCATCTGTAAAAAAACGAGCGCTGCAGCTTTCATCTTAAACGGAGTAAAACAGGACGCTCCTATAGCGCTGAATGTAGCAGTGTGCAAACAACTACAACAAATGTCACAAAGAACAACAATGCCTGGAATATTGACAGCCGTTGTTTGGTGGGTGCTTCCCGGCGCGAGAATAGTAACTTAAAAAGGCTGAAGAAACACAATGTTTTGTTTGAATGCATTAAATACAGCATTTTTGCGATTTTCTTGTTGTACTTGTGTTAAATACTGAACATGCATACGCTTATAAATATAATTATTTTTAAGAACAACAAGTGATTAATTAATTTGCGTTGTTGCGGCCTTGTTTAGTTTAGTGGATAATGAGAATAACGGCATATTTAATTGTGAAACAATTAAGCACATTTAACATATTTTAAATATAAAATACATTCTTTTATGGATTCTGAGGTAAATCACACGAAGTTGAATATTTCAAAATTAATGTAAGTAAAGGCTAAGTTCAGACGGCGCAAGTCTGTTATGGACTAGAATAAAGTATGTAACCAGAAAAAACGTTAACTTTAATTGCAGCGACTTAGTTCGATCTTGATAATTTGTTTGGAGATAGTACCGTTGACCCGAACAATAGGTTAGCTAAGCTGGCTGATCCCTCAGTATGACGGGTGATCTCACTTAAACTTTTATGTACAGTCCTTTAAGAAGAAAAACGAAAAAAAAAATCCTGTAGTTGGATGTTGTTGTTGTAATGGGCACCTAGTCCGCGTTAGAATGGTAGGGATTACATAAGTTGTTTCCGATGTTATCCAACGGCAAGCCCAAGAAACGTGCTATTTAGGCGGGATCGGACCAAAGGGAGAAAGGTGTCACATGAATAGCGTTAGCAGGGCATGCAAAGGGGTGACCAGTGTCATGCGGGGAGTCAATGCACGCTGGACATATTTTAGAAATGCCGGAGCTCCTGTCCAATTCACACAACAGCCGGTTCGAGACCTGTTATTTCGTAGATCTAACCACGTGTAGATCGGTAAGTCCTGCAGTTGGATCACAGCTACCGGTAAAAACTCTCTGCAACTAATACAAATCAGCCAAATCAGCGTAAGTGTTTTATATTGTCTATATTGGCTATATCACCTGGATGTCTTAAAAGATGTGATTCGAATTGTTTTTGTCTTGAACTGGCAAAAGCGGAACTTTCAAGGAGAACGTATTGAGATAATTCTATCTAAATTTTTTTCATACAGCTGTTATAGCTGGCAACTGACATGATATTCAATCCTACTACATGAATTCCGATCGGATAGCGACCACTTAGACCACTTACAAATATTGAAGGGTGGCCTTGCTGCGAACGAAGAGTTCCCTAGACCGCTTACGATTTACCCTGACCCAGAAGGACCTACAACTGCACATCTGCTGGTAGTTGACTAATACTTACTGAGTTGTTCTGAGGCCTAACAGTCCAGTAGTGAACCGCTAAAAGTCAACCGAGCTCCTACCCGTCCTCATTCCGCAGATATTGAGACAGTAGTTGTATCTAGCAAGCTCATCATTCTTACTGTTTTCTGCAATACCGCTGTGGTCAGGCATATAAACCAGTCTGAACATAATATAGCTCGATGTTGGAGATAAAGAGCGTAGATATCGTTTCACTAGTCTTAAGCGTACAATAAGTGAACCCAATACTATCAGAGTAGACTTGGAAATTTCCCTGTCAAATAAAAATATTTTTTCTATAAGAATTTGAGATGGATAGACGGACTGATGGACGGACGAACGGACAGAAAGTCACCAAGATTTTAATTCGAGTATTATAATATGTTTATTAGTTTACAAGAATGCTGGTTTTAATGTTACAAATCGAAGATGAAATATAAAGAAATGTATAATTAATGTCACACCCAAACAGACAAGCCCTTCGAACGAAAATGGGAAAGCTTAAACACGTTAGCCTTACTTTCTTTTAGAGATATGATGTAGAGCCAACTGTTATGACCCATATGCGCATTATGGTCACTAATGAGGTTGGGACAAATCTGACAAATCTACGAGTAACCTTCATGAAAATTTGAAATACCAGTAGTAGTAACTTTGGACTAAACATATATACATACATATGACATATTGGTTGAAAAAGTTCACTGAACTTTCAGGTGTGACTCAACGGGCGACACATGAGATAAAAATAAGACTCCAATAAAAACTTGGCAATAAAACACCAGGTGACATTCACGAGCAACCAATTAAATGTTATGAAACCTATCAATAGTATCCGGCACCTCAAAAAAAAGTCGACTCTGTCAGAAATAAATTCTTGATTTGCCTGAAAAGTCCACAATTTCCTTGCTCATCGACTTGTTTTCTAAAATTAATCAATACCCCCACTCAAAGTTAGTAAATAAAGCTGGAATGGAGTCAAAAGTTCGATCTAAAATATGAAATTTTACGCACAACCGGCTCTCACACACCGCATAAACAAAATGAAAGTAAAACGAAAGCTCTGTTCAGACAACATTACCAGTTCAATACGTTCGTAGGTCGTACGTACAGTTATAAAACGTTAGCTTTCAGAGTGGTGACATTTTCACACATACTCCAGCCGCCCACTTTATGATATTACAAATTGATCGTGACTTTTGCATCAGCTGTGTGTTCTGCGACCGAGGGTAACGTGATGTCATCATCAGAGCATTCTTGCCTTAACCTCGTCGCTCGTGCTATTTTTAAACCTCTTTTGTGTGTTACTAATTTCACTTAAGGAACGTGGTAGTGAGTCGTCGACATCGCAGTAAATTTATATCTAAATAAGTATAATCCGGTTAGTAAGCGTTTGAAAGGAATAGCGGTATTCTTTTACCGCAAAGTATATGGAAAAAGTAGTTTCCCAGTAGGAAACATTTCGAGATAAAATTAATTGTAGCTGTGAGTTGTTAAACTAAAAAATCAGTCGAAATATTTTTAAAATTTTTCTTAAAAGAGCAGATGGTTCGTCCTCTCATATTGATGCATAATTTGGTAAGTAGAATGGAATGAGAACAATTGAGTACAATTCTTACAGAAATTCTTCTTGCTTTAGCGCCGATTTGTCGTGTTCGTGTAATTCTTTTCCATCCAGAAGATAACAACTATGTCTTAACTATTAAAATATTAGGTTAAATAGATATGTTTATCTAGTCGGTTTAGTCTTTGGATACATTTTGCTTTCCAAAAAGGTTCTAGAGAAATTCTATCAGATCTCAAAACAGATAATCATCTGTCATCGATGCATAATTATAAAAAGTGTGGGTGCATCGATATTAGGGTGAAGTTTGACAGAAGCATGGTGAGGAAAATTAAAGCCAAATGGAACGAGCTATAAGGTTGCAAAACTGCAAAAGCTATGTGCAAAACGCAAAACTCCTATTGGCACTCGATAGAAGAGACTTTAGGAACATGAAGGGAATAGTAACCGGCCACTATCTGGTGACGACACACACACGCATGATGGGGCTTGTAGATCGAGACTGGAGAAAATACCTAGACCAAGGCACCAGGGTCTCTTGTGCACTCGTACTGCATTGGTAAGACTATGCTGATTAACATAACCTAATCTAACCTAAATTAGGCCAAAACGGAATATCTCCTATCATCAAACAAACAGTCATCGCACTAGTAACTTGGCTCCCATTTACTGTTGACAGCCATAACTGCGAAGTTGTAGATAATTTTCTCTATCTTGGAACCAGCATTAACCTCAAAATCCAACGCAGAAAGTAAAGTCCTCTCTCGACGAACAAAAACCAAACTCTATAAGTCACTTATTATACCCGTCCCGCTATATGGTGTACAGGCATGGACGATAACAACATCAGATGAGTCGACGTTAGGGGTTTTTGAGAGAAAGGTTCTGCGGATTTGTGGCTCTTCGCGCATTGGTGAATACCGCATTCAATGAAACGATGAACTGTACGAGATAGACGACGACAATGACATAGTTCAGCGAATTAAGAGACAGCGGCTACGAGCTACGCTGTCTTGGTCGTGTCGTCCGAATGGATGAAAATACTCTCAGGCTCTGAAATTATTCGACGAGGTAGCTGCATGTGGAAGCAGAGGAAGAGGAAGAGCTCCACTCCACTCTTATTATGTCGGGATATTTCGAAGACTAGTCGAATTTTTTTCCATTCCGGTTTGCTAACAGAAGAGATGAGCTCTTATAAGGATGCCGAGCACCGCTGATAATAAATTGTTCTCACACTAGGGAACTCCGTTTCGTTCGGCATCGGTAGCAGACGTTTCCTACGGTGATTCTTGTATGGATATTTGCGGGTGAGGTATTACTTTAACTTTACTTTAGGTTTTATTGCGCAAACATTAATCTCCGCGCCTTAATCTTAACCTTAAGTGAAAATTTGTGTTCTCAGAGTCATACAAAGAAAAAGGAACCCGTGTATCGTATTTTAAACTGTTCAGCCGAAAGGCGGTTGGTTTTTTAATATAATGCCACCTGTTGAGCGCCAGCACGACAACGCAACTATGACGCAACGTCCATTGTATGATGTCAACCCGACGGTTATTGAATGTGTTGGGATTCAACCTCTAAACTAACTGCGCAGCAACTCTAAGCGACTATTTTTAATCACTGGAATGAGGAATCGGTTATTTTCCACACCCACCGGCGAAGGTTTAGCAAGGGCGTATGCCAACCTTCAACCACTCCACCGGCAATATTTCCGGCCGGCAGCGTATCACGCGTTTAAAACATTCTTAGAAAATAGATACAAACAAAAATTCTAATTCTATTATTGCCAAATGTAAGTGAATGTAAAAAAAAAAAACGTAAAAATTGTAATTTGCGCTGATCTACGTCACGTCAGCCAGTGATCCAGTCGATAAGTTGGAATTTTTTGTCCCGCCAAACCAATAATCATTCAAATTCATTGAGCAAATGCGTAGTAATTTTCGGAAAAAAGTGAGCCGGGGTAACTCCCCTCATAAAATCCAGTGCTCTAGTGAACTAAGCGTCGATTTCGGTTGAAAGTCAGTGATTACCGCACGTTCTAAGTATTTTACTCGGTGCTAATTGTTATGCAGCGTCAGTGCGCAGTCGCAAATATTTTACAAGTAATAACAAAAAATACTTAAATAAAAAAAATACAAAAAAATAAAATCAAAATGCAAAAAAAGTCAAAAAGAAATCAACAAAAAGTTAGAATATAAAACAAAATCAACGCTTTAAAACACAACCACAATAACAATTTAATATTTCATGTAATTTGCATTCAACACTCATTAAATGAGAAAATCTATAAAAAGTGCTGCGCCAACGGCATATTAATTGCGCATGCGCGCACGCCGTTCAATTTGTTCTACGAACCGAATATGGCTGGTTTCGGCTTAGCCGGTTACGCTAGTTGCGTATGGAAAAACCCATAAGCGTATTGCATTCAAAGCTTGGCGTTCAATTGCGGTTTTTCTCCGAGCTAAAAGATGCTGGGCGACGGTGAAAATATTAGCATTTACCTAGTCGCCGATTTTTACGTGATCTCAATTACTAAAATGTTTACCGGCGCTGATAATAATCATTCATTGCATATGTGGTATTCCCACGATGTACGATGTTGGCCGCAAAGTTGTACCTTGAAAGAGCTTACATTTCAATTACTTTTCAGGGTATGAGTAATGAAACTCTTAAAACAAAAATAAGAAAGAACTTCGAGGTCCTCATTAAGTTCTTCTGTGGAAAATCGAAATATACCTTTTAAAGCTCCGAAATCAATAATCGTTAATCATCCAGTTCAGTCAAAAGAGTTAATACAGATATTCTTTACCAACAAACTGACTCACAGTTTTCAAAAGTTCATAATTCTTAAGTGTCTGCTTCTGCATTACCCGAAGACAGTTCGGAACGATCAAATTCATTGTATATTGTCGCACGTAAGCCAGAACACTCGAGTTGGGTTGTCGCAAGAAATTTATTTACTCAATCATGTGGGATTTGGCTTCCTTCCCGAAACACAAGTCACTGGGATTATTTTTCCAGATTTTCTGCAACTTACTGACCCACCTGGTTGGACTGCGGAAATATATCATCGCAGTGGGGTATATCTCTGAACCATAGTGAATTACTAAGCTAATATTCTTACCTAAATTGGAAGGAAGGGCTATTCACTAGCAAAATCCTTTATTATAATTAATCTTAGTTTCGTTTGGCTAAAAATCATGAAAACTATTATAGGTTAGAAAGTAGGGACGAAGGCGCGGAAGCTTCCAAAAGCTCACACTGGAGAGGTATGCGACATTCTAGGCATCGAAGGTGCTTTTGACAAGGGTTATCATGAAACTATAACAAAATCACTAGAGAAGAGAAATATGGCAGCACTAGTACGCAGATGCATAGATGCTGAGACTACTGTAGAGAAAACTAGGATCCGGCTATTGCCCTCAGAGTGGTGTATTGTCCTCGTTATTATGAAGCCTTGTCATGGTTGAGTTTCTTGAGCAACTAATCAATAATGTTGTTAAGAGTTGCCCGCATGGTTGGACAAGACATCAACGCGTGGAAAACGATAAAGAAAACCTTCCTGCCGGTCCTAAGGATTTTAACCTTTAGAGATAACTGATTATGATATTTGGATATCAACTTGAATTCTACCCTTCAGTGGAAGACGAATGTAAATTTAACCACAGTTAAAGCCATAAAAGCATTGTGTGCAATCGCTTTGTCGGTAAATCCTGGGGCTGCAAGCCAAAGATTTTCAAATGTATGAACATCATGGGTATCGAAAACATCGCAGATTTCTATAGGACTGCAATTATCGACGCGGCAATGACTTGAATATGTACGTGCTCACCGGCAGCACTAAAAGTAATTGTAGAACTCGCACTGCTCCATCTAGTAAACCATGAAACAATTAAACATACAGTGCATTAAATTCCCTCAGCAGAATGGAAAAGCATAGGGAAGGACGTCCCAACAAATGAGGGCTTTAAGAGACCGGACTTCTCTCGAGCGACAGCCTTACCAAAAGGGCAAACTTCATAAAGAAGTCTAAAGTTGCTGTCTACTTTAATAAGGGCTAGTGCTCGGTTGGTTCGAAAACTTCGAAAGCCATTGGTGCAGGTATTATAGGACGATGGGTATAAATAATTTTCCAGAAATCTTAGAGATTACCTTCCCAGACGTTCTTGCTCTGCATTGCGATTAATGTCCACACCATAAAGTACCTGTTCCGAAAAGTGAAAAGAGTATAGGTAACGCAAAGTACTGGCATCAACCCCCAGGCATGCTTTAGGAAAAGTTACTAAAAGATGGTTACAATCTCACCAGAATTAAAAGCATAACCAACTGCCCACGAGACAAATTGTGGCATTTTATATTTGGGTACAAATTGCCGTTTTTGCGACATGAAGCCGGAAACTGCCGAGCAACTGATTCTAGACTGCACAGCAATTTGCAGACGAAGGATTAAGGCCCTTGAATCTATGTCTCCAAATAATGATCTCAGTTTCGTTTAGACCAGCAAGGTACTGGAATTTATCAGGATATTGGGATTTTGTAATTGGTTTTGACCTCTGTCTGGGAAAGCACAATAGATCATATTTCGAGGCACATGCGGATAAAAGCTTCAGCAGGAAAATTGAGAGTTGCAAGCTTTATTAGCTTGTATTCCAGACAATACCCTCTTACTTACTACAGTATGTCGGACTCCGAAAATGCTAGAATTATTCTGTAAGGATTAAAGTTTTAATTTTACCATGCCTGTCTTTAGCACTTTAACTGCTGTATTATATTTGGGAAGAAGACGTCGGTTTTTTTTTCTTCATTATTTTCTTCTTGTGTCGACTCGTATCGATTCTATAGCTTCTGTTTCTGCCTACAGCTTCATAAGTATCGTCGAAGAAAGCTGCAACGTGGGAACGAATAGCCTACATTCGCCCAAACAGCGGATGTATTTCAATATTTCACACTTTTTTCCATTAGATATTTACTTGCGAACCCTCTATCTAATTTACTTCCTCTACAGGTGTTGCATCAAATATGTTTTTTGTTCTCATCATTTATTTATTTCCTAAAATAAGAAAGTTTACTTTTATTAAAATTCCACCAAGAAAAAATTTCGCTCTCCAGCCGCAAAAGCATTTTATTCTAAGTGTAATTTTATCTGCCGACGGAGGATATCGAACATCTGTTGCTGATGCAGATCTGCAGATATGTTTTCAGCATTTTTTTTTTTTTTATAGGTTTTGCTTCATGTCATTAGAATACTGGGCGGCAGTTTTTGTTTCGTTCAACGGACCGCACTGGTCCTTTAATGCTTAACTAAGAGTTTACTGCTCAGTGAAGCTGTCATTCGATATGAGCTTTCTCAAGCTGGATGCGTTGTGTGGCTGCGGCTCCATTACTTACATTACGGCTACACTCGGTTTGATGATGTCTTATTTCCCTACTTCCTTTCTTATTTGTATAAAGTTAGTTGACATTAGCGGACAAACAGGTGACACAGGTGTATACTATACGTACATATCCACTGATATGACTTACATCATCGATATCATCGCAAAAAACATTAGTTCGCTGTCATCAGCAAATTTTGACGTCATTGTTGTTAAGAAAAAAAAAAAAAACATGAAAAGTAAAAACATAAAATAAATGCGTCATATTGTCTATCGACTCTACGGGAGCTCTATCACATCATTCTGTTTAACATTGAGGAATTGAGGAACAGTGTTAACCCTGTGTTGTAGGTTGGACAAAATGGGAGAATCTAGGCACAATTTAGCCGGTTTTTCATTTATCCAATATCTCTTGGAGACTTCCGAAAAATGGGCGCCAGCATTCTGAATAAATATTTAAACTATTTATTGGCACTTGATGTAAGAGACTGTAGGAACATAATCGAAATACTTACTGGTCACTGTCTCGTGGCGACACACTTCCGCAGAATGGGCTAACAGATTGAGAAGACTAAAAGGAATGTTTAGAGCGGGGCACCAGGGAAACAATGGAGTATCTTTCGTGCAGTTGTCCCGCATTGGCAAGACTACGCTGTAGGCATTTGGATTCCCCACGGTATGTTACCAAGTGTACATGAGATATCGATGGAAAGGCCGCAGAGTCTGTTTAAATTTGCGTCAAGCGCAGGCATCCTGGTATGGCAAAGGCTCAAAACAGGTCTATGCGTGGCTTATTAGCGTACCAGTTTTAACCAACCGAACCTAAACTACTTATTTGTGTATAAATTTAGAAGTACAAACTAAAGCTATCAGTAGTAGGGAAATATATAGTCAGTTGGTTCACTTTACCGAACCATTTATTTTCCTTATAACACCTGACTACATAAGTATAGTATTTTCTACTCGGGGTTCCATATTACTAACGCAATATCTGTGGAATTATTCTTTTGAAAATGGCAGTAAACTCATTGAAATGAATATTGTGTGAATGGATATGAGGTTATCGTAAAAGATATCAAAGGTTGAAGCCCGTTTTCATAACAGTCGACTGCAGTTTCGGCAGAGTTTTATCCGGCGAAGGATTGCTAACTTAAGGGCAGTCTTTAAAACTAAATGCGAAAAGTTATTTGCCAATATTGAAGTAGCTACTTTCCAATTTTATTGCAAACAAAGGCAATCTTAGCACGCATGCGGAAATTTTCACCGTAGATTCAAAATTCTTATCTTTGTTTAACGCCGTCAGAGATTGACAGTCTGAAACTATTTGAAGTCGAGTTGAAATCGCTCGGCAGATACGACGCTCTTGTGCTTAAGTCTTATTATTCCACTCATAAATCCTATTGGTTTTTTAAGCGATAAATGTTTTATGGAAATCAGTCGCGGTGTGTTACCTCATTAATCTATCTATCTATCACCCCTGCCCTAACGCTTAGATACGTGGTTTATGTTTAGGATACCTATACATATTATAATTCATATCGTCTTCCCAACTTTTGCTTGACCTTCAGTTAAAAAAAAGAATGATTTTTTACGGGCAGCGCTCATCAGCATGTGTGGTGTACTAAAGTCCACTCCAACCATGGCACTTAACGCCTTCTAAATGACTTGGCTCGTAGAGTCGGCAAATCGAACTCTGGATGCTCCTTTTCTACCCATATTCCCGCGAGCGTGTATTGTGTGGGAACAAGCCGTTGGAGGAGAAGAGCAGTGAGAGTCAAAGCTTAGGGTAAGATTGTGTCAGGAGCTCTTTATCAACTCCAGGCCGAGGTTATAGCCATTAAGATAGTAGTGAATTTACTGATCGGAAGTGCAGCCTCCTTCAGAGAAGTGACCATCCATTCAGATTGTAGAGCGTTTAACGTCGCTATCAATAGCAATGAGTGACTTTGTTATAAGACTGCTGTGGATGCCAGGCCATAGCGGAATCGCAGGAAACTGTAAAGCTGTTGAGCTTGCAAGTAAAGGCGACCTAGAATACAGGAGTTCTTCTTTTCTATGGCCTCACAAAGAACTATATATAGTAGACCACGTGCGATCTTTGATCAGTCATCTAACCTAACCTAAAAAAAAAAGTGCCTTATTAGTAGAAAACTCGAAAGTACATAGATTATTTATGGAGCAGTAGACTATATAATATAGATAATATAGAATATATAGGCGGGGCGTGAGTTGGTTAATAGAAATGTAACACTTTGGACCTTCACATGGAGATATTATATATTATTAGGTGGTTGGAGATATTGATTCACAACCGTGGACTTCTGCGGGTCAGCAGCACTTTTTCTCTTGCTTAAAAAAAAATCTCACAAAAATATCAAACATTTGGTGCCAGCTTAACATCATCATAATGATAATTAAGAGACATCCAGAAGCTTGAACACAATTTATTTATAATAATAATAAATATGTTAAAAAAAAATTTATTAATGGAACATCTGCATTGATTATTTGGCATCCTTGCAGCTAGAAGCAAATTACAAGTACGCGCTTAAGCCCATCTGGAGGCGCAACGTTGCCAGAGTCAACTAGCAAATGAAATCAACTCAGCAGGTGTCGACAAAGCAAAAAAACAAATTTTGTTATTATTGCTGTAACCGATATCAGCTGCATTACAGACTTGCCCCATATTACAATGAGCAGATTGATTTACAACTTAACACCCACACGTGAGAGCTGAAAAAAACAAAGAATTTTGCGCAAAGTGCCGCCTGTCACCTACGACCTGCTGCCTGCAACACACCGCCTGTTGTCCATTTATCAACGCATAGTACCTGTTGCTTGTTGCCATGCCACGGCTTCCACCAGCTGTGGTGATTTGTGAAAATCAGTTAGCACACACACACTCATGCCACATATGTATGCTTGTATATGTGTTACGAAGCGCAAAAAATAAGTGCCAGACTATAAAGCATGTAAATATATACATACGTGCATACATACATATATATTTCTATATGTTACGTATGCGTAAATGTATCCACATATATGTACTATATATATGTATGTATGTACTTTTTGTTTTTTTATACAAGTGCTTATAAGCGTTTATGTGCCTAAGCATGCCTTCATGTAGGTGCTCATATGTCTCTACATTTGTATATATGTGCATATGTATACACGTATGAATAGTCGCTTTTATGTTTATGTGTGTGTGCAAGTTTTGAATTATGATGAGGTACTAAAGGTTAATAACTTGTGTAACACGATAGTCATAATGAGGTAGACGACCGTTCTTGATGCCAACAGTAAACAGCTGATGCCTGTACAATGGGTTGTGGTAGATGATATTTTGAATAAAAATAATATGAAGTATAAGTAAATATTGACTATTAAATTCAATTGCAGAAAATTTAGATACAAAGTTATATAAAACAAAAGAAAACAAGTAAGGAAGKGCYAAGYTCGGGTGTCACCGAACATTTTATACTCTCGCATGATAAAGTGATAATCGAGATTTCAGGCGTGGTTGTGAACCGATTTCACCCATATTTGGTACATGTCATCAGSGTGTTAAGAAAATATTATATACTGAATTTCATTGAAATCGGTTGAGTACTTCCTGAGATATGGTTTTTGGTCCATAAGTGGGCGACTCTACACCCATTTTCAATTTAAAAAAAAAACCTGGATGCAGCTTCCTTCTGACATTTCTTCCGTAAAATTTAGTGTTTCTGACGTTTTTTGTTAGATTTCTTCCACTTTTGAACTGTATATGGAAATGCTTAAAGGAAACGACTCTATACAGTTTGGTGGACATAGCTATAGTAGGTTTCGAGATATGTACAAAAAAGTTAGTAGGGGGCGGGGTCACGGCCACTTTCCAAAAAAAATTACGTCCAAATATGTCCCTCCCTAATGCGATCCTTTGTGCCAAATTTCATTTTAATATCTTTATAAGTTTTCGGTTTCCGCTATTTTGTGCGCGTGGCAGTGGGCCGATATTGCCCATCTTCGAACTTAACCTTCTTATGGAGCCAAGAAATACGTGTACCAAGTTTCATCATGACATCTCAATTTTTACTCAAGTTACAGCTTGCACGGACGGACGGACGGACAGACGGACGGACAGACAAACATCCGGATTTCAACTCTACTCGTCACCCTGATCACTTTGGTATATATAACCCTATATCTGGATTTTTTTAGTTTTAGGACTTACAAACAACCGTTATGTGAACAAAACTGTAATACTCTCTTTAGCAACTTTGTTGCGAGAGTATAAAAGTATCTATTTTTTTTTTGCACGAAGAAACCCGATTACCAAGTTTCATTAAAATATCTCAAGTTACTGCTTGCGTTGACGGACGGAGGGATGAACTGACAGACACACTGTCTCTCGGATTTTAACTCGTATTTTCATCCTTTATTCAATGCTTCCCAAAAAGTGTTACAGTGATCGGATTTAGTTCAAATATGCGCCGTTTCGTCGAAATTCTGTTTCCATCTAGACGGCAACTTCAGAATACCCCCACCGTAGAAGTAACCATCCTTATTTGCGAAGAACTCGGACAGCCACTTTTCACAAGCCTCTTTTGAGTTCAACGTTATACCAACAAGAGCGTTCGCCATGGGCAGGAACAGTTGGTAATCACTTGGCGCTATGTCCGGGCTATATGGTGGATGCGATAAAACCGCCCATCCGAGCTTCGTAGCTTCTGACGAGTCATCAACGAAGAGTGCGGTCTGGCGTTGTCCTGGTGGAATACTACAACCTTCCTGTTGGCCAATTCTGAACGCTTCTGGTTGATCGCCTGCTTCTAGCGGTCCAGTTGTTCACAGTAGCCGGTAGAATTAATGGAGGTGGCTCATAGTGGATGATTCCCTTCCAATCCCACCAAACTCACAGCAAAACCCTTCCTGGCCGTCAATGCCACCTTGGCCACTGTTTGGCACGATTCACCGGCCTTCGACCATGACCGTTTTCGCTTGATATTATCGTTTGTGGTCTATTTTTCGCCGCCAGTTACCATCCACTTCAAAAATGGGTCGAGTACGTTCCGTTTCAGCAGCATATCGCTGGCGTTGAATCGGTCTAGAAGGTTTTTTTTTGCGTCAAATCATGCGGCACCCAAACATGAAGCTTTTTGTATATCCAGCCTTCTGCAGATGGTTTAAAATGGCCGCGAAATTCGAAAAAACAAATAATCTGAAAGGAAATATTTGACAACTAATATATATAATCCTGTATCTATCTCGTTTGGTTTTAGGGGATATGTACAACCGTTAGGTGAACAAAACTATTATACTTTGTAGCAATATGTTGCAAGAGTATACAAATTCGATGCATAATACACTGTAAATGTCTCCCAGCCAGCCTCACCTTGTTAAGTGTCTTCACTGTTTAGTTTGCCTTTAATGGTTTTCTTTGTTTGATTTCAATTCACAGTCAGCTGCCTAGCCAAGCATGGCACAAAAACCAAGCCAACTTTCTTACATACCAACACATCGATGTCCATAGCTGTGCATGTGTATGCACATGTATTGATCTGCATCATCTTTGACATCTTTTCTGTATCAAATTACGTCTGAATTGGCAACAGTTCCGGCCAGTCACTTGTCACTTGTCACTTGGCGCTTGTTGCTTAACGCTTATGGTTGGCTTATCGCCGATGCTCTCATTCATAAGCGTGCCATTATCTGCTATACCTATATACCGATGAATGTAGTCTCAAGCAGTTGCAAGAACAAGAGAATTTCAAGCATATTGTATTATGGTGTATAATAAGTGTAATATGATACAAATGTATGTAATTATATGGAGCAGACAAAAGGTTATAAATTACAATAGTATACATACATGCAAGTATATGTATGTACATATATCTCTTTATGAGAGTCGTATGTACTATATACGTTATGTATAATAATATATATGTATAGAGTTGTGTTGGCATGTGTGACACCTAACTTTTTCGAGGCTTATGCTCCTTGGCGACAACTTGTTACATAAGCCAGATATTGTTGCTGTTTATTTTTCTTTATAGTTTGTGTGCTAAAATGACAAAGAAATTTGGAAAATATCTATTTATAATTAATACATATATTATAATTGTACAGAGCCTATGAACTTGGCATACTTTTTTCTAGATCTTATGCTAAAGTGCGTCAGTTTTATGGTTGAAAATAAATTTTGAATGCAGAAAACTCATTTTTAGTCCAATTTCTGGACGATTGTAGCTTTGGAACTGGTTTTTTAGTAGAATTTGGTAGAACCCTGGGCTGGTGGTTGCGCATTCTGACACCTGAGTATGATGAGGTGATACTCATCAGTAATGGTTGACGGGATAATATCGCAATCGCCCCCGTTACGTTAAAAACCTGGCAGGCCACAGAGCTAAAGCTGATGGCTTTCAAGCTACAGAAGGGTACGGTAGGTGAAGATGTTCAAACGACTATGGAGAACGACCCGAGTCTCTCGAACGTACCGAGTTCTGAGGCCGGTTCGTTAATCGGCAACTCCGTCCTTTGCCACGAACAGCTGTTTCAGTGGATGACGGTCGAGCCCGAAGTGAGCGCTAAACTAGCACTTCTGGAAGAGAGTCTGAAGTATGATATTCCTCCAGATTAACCTTCAACATGTGAAGGCCGTAATTTTTAGACCATAAAGACTACTATACAGGTGCAGGTAGAACCAGAGTCTGTATGATGGTCCGAAATGAACTAGCGGTATTTCTTTTACCTAATTTTAACAACGCTTATGTGATAATGGCAAAACTGGAGTGGGACGCCGGAGATTTCTGATGGAACCATCTCCCCTGTTGTTGAAGAAGAGCTTGGCCGAAGCGTCACAAACCGGCGTCCTCAGTGGTTCCGACGCCAACTCACAGTAATAGTAGTGGTGAGTCTTGACCTCAAACGGAATTGCCCCACTGGGCTTAAACTGGAGCGTTCTTGATGATCACTCCTTCTCTGATCATAGGTATATCGGGTCCAACCTAGGCGGATAATTTCTGCCTAGAAAGTATTAGGAAAACAAACTAGGAAGCATACTGCAATAGGCTCCGACAAACGCTCCCATGCGCGCCAGGGGTAGTCTTATTTGTCACCACGGTGGACTGGGAGTTTATGCCCACTGATAACCTCGAAGAACAGAGGGAAACCTCTCTGGTGGACTACAGAAATCAGATTATGTAGACGTTTATTCAACTAGGTCCATAGGAGTAGGTCGACTGCCGACTGGGCGTTGTATAAAACGGTACTTGCAATATACAAGTGCGACTTAAGAAGGACCTCATGAGAAGCTCTACGAAAAAGTGAAGGGCTGTTACGAGTCCGCTATGTTGGGGCCTATTTTCACAAAGAACACCATTTTTTCGGGTTATCTTAAGGACGCAGATGGGAACTGGACCCTAAGCAGTGAAGATACACTTCACATGCTCCATCATGCTCACTCCCCTAGCAATACGTCCTCAGGGTGGATATCTCTCGGAGTGTTGCAAGATGATTGTGCAGCCTTTGTCAATATTCTGGATGAACGACTTTTGACCATGTCGATCAATACCTTTAAACCGTTCACGTCCCGGGACCGAATGACCTCATAACAGTGCAACGGCAGCAGGCTGTTGAGGTGTCATGCAGCTGGTTGACACCAATCTATGCGAACAACATTAGACTGGGTTACATCCCGGGGCCTGAAAGCGAGTTAGAGTTACGTTCATCCCGAAGGCTGGCAGGGGCTTCCACGTTACGGCCAAGGACTTCATCCTTGGGGCCCATCAGCCCTTTTTCATTCCCACTAAAAACTCTGGAGAGACTGAAATGCGATCTTCGATYAGACATCTAACCTAACCTAACCTAACCCAAAAAATAAATTTTCAATTTTTTCCTTCATGAAATAACTAGTTTACGGTCTTATTTAAAATATGTTTCTTTGGAATAATAAAATATTCAAGTAGCCCATGCTACTCTGTTGTACCAAGTTTCTTCACACTTCATTCAGATACTTATGTATTAACAGGGATTAGTTACAATTCGATTCGATAATTAGTGTGGAACATTTTTGGGATTATTGTCTGGGGGGTGAGAAATTCCAAGTCAGGGTAATGGTACTAGAATTTTTTTTTTTTTTTGTTTTTTTTGCCGAAATGTTACAACTAAGCGAAAAAACACCAAGATAAGGAAAAAAGGGGTCATAAGGTCATAAAAAAAACTAACACAAACAAACGCCAAACCCTTTGAGGATTTTACTATACTGACCTAGCTGTTGTATTGTGTAATTTTTAAGTTCAATAAAGTCTTGACTATCGTCAGTGAGAAAGATTTTAAGAGTTAGCGAGCACCACAATGGTTTTAATAGTACAACAAGTTTGGAATCCCACAATTGAATTGCCACTCTCTAATTTCCACTGATTCAATATTGAGAAACTCTAAGTAGACAGCGAGCGAATCTCAATACATTCCGATCGCTCTCGGAACTTTGTTCCTTAGTTATTGTAAAAGTAGTAAGAAAGAGCTATTCTACAGTATACAAATCGATAATAATTCGAGAGAAAAAACTGCTTTCTTTCCTTGAAATATATCTTAAAACAAGGTTGAATTATTTAATCCGGTGTTATTGCTCTTAGCGCAATTAACTATTTAGCAGGTCTACTCACATTGCATTTATAAACTGAGAGAATTATTTTTAAACATCCTCCATGCTAAGCAGTAATATTGAAGCAAATTAAATTTAGAAAAAGCCACACTATTTACCTGCCGTATCGCTTTTTAATCCACTTTAATAGCACTAACAACAAGCACGAAGAGCTCTTGTCAAACTTTTAGCGATAAGAAAATGGAAAGCATTGCGAAGCTGTTTTCGCTTTACACTTTTAACCACCGCTATATTATGAGTGAGATAAAAAAATAATGTTGTTTATTAAATTTCACAATTCACTCTCACTTGTTTCTTGGAATTAATTCTAATTTTGCGCTAACCTCGTTATACTTTCTGTGACCGTTAATAATTTGAGCGACATTTGACGCGTTTGTATTGTTGAAGAGGGAATAACAGGCACGCCTTTTTTGCTAATACCACTATTTCTCTCTTCTTCTTTTTCGAGGCAACCTTTATTCGTACGACGAGCTATTAGTGATAATTAATTATTTTCAGCGGCAAATTAGTTTTGCATATTCATATTTCTGGGAGTTTGTAGTGTCTTTGTAACAACATTTTGTAAAGGCTTAATTCGAGTATACTAATGCGAACAATTATTGATATACTTGTATATATATTTCCCACACAACAGAAAAATATCTACAAGTAATTACTTCTTCTAGTTCCATGTAGATTTTTGTAGCTCACTGCCTTTCATCGGCCTTTTCAGGCAAGAAAACAAAAAAGGCAGTGTTAGCCGACGCGTTGTCGGCCCTCCAAAAAGGCCTGGTGCCACCGAAACACACCACTTCTCGCTAAAGCAACATCTGTGTAAGAATGCTTGAACATATCAAAAGTCTCTATTGCAGATTTACCGAGTTTCACACAGAATTTTATTGCGTACCTCTGCTCTAACGTACGCTGCATTTCGGCTTGCACCACTCACAGAAAGACGTTACGCGAAAATGTTTGTCCTGACTCTTCAGGTGTTCGGAGACAACTGACCAGCCACTCGTTCTTTAGCTAGAAACGTCTTCTACCGAATTCAGTGGGTGCACGCATGCCCCGAAGTATAGTCGCGGCGGAAGAAAATCAATTATATTACTTTCCGGACAAACCCTGTAAATTGTTATTGCATGTATACGGAAGACACTTAGAATCCAAAAACTTTGGTTTTATGGAATCAGCCTATATATGTTTTTATAAGATGAACCTAGACCTTTTTTTTACAATAGTTTAGTTTTAGTTTTAGTTTCCTTCTTCCGTTAAATTTATTATTATTCCGTTTCGGTGACCTCTTAGAGTTCAACTATTCCTTTGAAAAATCATGAAGTGCTTACCGAACCTTTACCTTCATATTCCCCACATATGAGATACAATTAACTTGCTTGTCGGTGTAAAAACTTTAAATCAAAGTTAAAATTTCTTCTCATAAATCGATAGGTAGATAAAATAGACCGTCTTATCTGGAAGAGTAGATTTCAGGTCATGCTAAATTAAGGTGAATGGTGTTGGGACACGCGCCCCACCACATCTACACGGACGTATAAAAAATGGTTGAGAGAGTGGGCGCCGGAATCGAATGTACACAGCTAAATCTCAGCCGACTCTTCGAGCTGCTGGGATACTACCGTATTTTTTGCGGTCAGGAAAGCGTTCTCAGTGTTTTCCTAATAGTGCAGAAAAAGAAATAAGGAATATTATTGCATACGTCAATATCCCAACAGCAATTAAAGTATTCATCTCACATTGCATTACGTCGTAGAATGTCCTTAAAAGAAAGGTGATAGTACATATAGTGACTTCCGGAACGTGGCTGCCTATATACTGGGTTCCAGGCGGAAATCGAAATAGCTAATGAGGTTGACAAGAGTGTCATTCGTTATCAAACCAGTTTAGAAGATACATAAGTCATTAAAACCGGTACAAAATGAAATTAAGATGGAGCTGACAGGTGGATCAGGGTGAGATAAAATGCCTTAGGTTATATAGGATAGCTAAGATCATGTTCAAGATAGCCGAAGGATAGCACACAAGCTTTCTATTATATTACTATTCACGCGGTCTCGAAAAAACTGCCGGACACTTGCTGGCCTAGTTGAAGGTTGCAATGACATGCGAGCCGTTTGGGCATTATTACCGATAACACATGTAGAAAAAGAATTTAAGTAGGCATGAGAGGGACGAGAGAACACCTCCTCTGCTTATTTCGAACTATTACGCAGTTCAAGAGTATCAAGAAGTATCGGAATTGTATATCAAGTCTCCATTTGCTAAAAGTGTTCACGTCCTGCACGATGTAATCTTCAGCACGTATTAATAATAAACGTCAATTTGGTATTGCAAACGATCTTTGTATACAATAATTTATCAAAATATTGCTTTGTCCTATCCAGATCAATAAAATCTATCCGATAGTTGGCGATGAAGTGAAATACTTGTTAACCCTTTCGACTCGGATGGTACATAATATGTACATAAAGTTTAAACATATCTACATCTGTCTCTTATACACATCTAGATGTGTATAAGAGACAGGTCCTATCCAGATCAATAAAATCTATCCGATAGTTGGCGATGAAGTGAAATACTTGTTAACCCTTTCGACTCGGATGGTACATAATATGTACATAAAGTTTAAACATATCTACACTGGCCTTTTGAAGTGCGGCCAAAGTGAAGAGCTTGGTTGTTTTTCAAAGATTGTTCTAAGTTTTTTAAGATAATGGCTTCTTCCGTAATAATATTCCTGTGAAAGTACATTCGATGTTATTATGTATATAACTCGATTTCTTTAGGGCACCTCAATTTGGGCTTAACTCAATTTTCTACGGTTTTCAATCATAAATCGGCCGATACTGCAACAGTATTGACCTAGATCATAGACTTTACGTAGGTCCACAGGAAATAGCAAAATGGCGTCAGATCGCACGACCAAGGCGACCAATTCACTAAGCCATTTCGTTATATAATACGTTCAGTAATCTTGGTTTTCAATAAATCGACTATGAGCCGTGTGGCTTGTAGCGCCGTTCTGTTGGAAGCACATATTGTCCAAGTCCATATCATCCAATTCGGACCAAAATATTCGGTTATCCATTCACCGTAACGTGACGGTCGTGATCAACACGGAAGAAATACGGCCCAATGACAATGCCGGCCCATAACTTGCTGGTTATTCTTCAACGGACTGACTCATGAAGTACGTGTGGATTGGTGCTTGACTGATAACTCATATTTTGCTTATTGACGAAGCCATTCAACCAGAAAAGAAAAGAAATGGCCTTCATCACTGGAGATGATTTTTCGATGAAAATCCTGATCATTTTAAAGTTGTGGCTCAATTCAATTGTTGGTCAAGTTGTCTCAATTTCATCTTGTAAGTATGTATTCCAAGGTTTTTTCGCAAAATTCGCCACAACGGGTCACAGCGTTGCCCAACGATTCAGGACGACGTGTGAGAGACTGATTTGGGGCTTCCTCAATTGATGCGCTAGCGGCAGCAATATTCTCGATATTACGGGCACATCTTAATCTCCCTGGCACGGGAACATTTTGTACCGTGTCTGTGGATTAAAATTCTTCTACTAGACGCTCAATTGTTGATCCGACAGCACGATTACGATGACGGACTCCGAATTTCGGTATTTAGTTTTAATAATTTCGAATCGTTGTTGGATCGTTTGTCTTTCTATGAGGAAATGGCAATCTTTATTTAAAATAAATGTCAAAAGATTGGGAACAAATATGGTGTCGTTTGCTATCCATCGCTCTTCTTTTGTGGCGTCCCTTTTGAAACCCGTTATTTGGTGTGAAACTGTTTAAGTAAAGTGTTCAAATGTAGTGGTATTGTAAGTTAGACGCCTGTTTTCACTTGTGACTAACTAACTAACTGTTGTAAGTATTGTAAAAATATAAAATTATAAAAAAAATGCTGTCATATGATAATTTTTCATAAAAATGTGTAATACTAATTAATTACGCAGTGCTTCAAATTACACACCCTTACTTTAGTTACATTATTGAGTTTTCCTAATTACGAAGCATTGAAAACCTTTCTCCGTATACAGTTACATATTTTTAATAATGGTTTTTTCAATCTACACCACTACTCCACCCATTTGGGGACTCAAACAAAAAATTCCGCATGAAACACTGCTAACCAGTTTTCTGCGGCATGCTTTGCATTTTTCGCCGAACCAAGAAAAGCATAGAATTACAAAAGAAGCGACGCAACTTCTAACTACTAGCAGCTCGAACCTCCCCGTGATGATGTAACAATGATTATGGGCGCACAGCGCTGCTGACAATCGGTGTGTGGTGCTGGCAAGCGAAGATGAAGCTTTAATTAACACGCTTATTGTTTTTGTGGTTGGTGCGGAATTAGAGGCTGCAGCTTGCAGTTGAGCCTCGTTTACACTTTTATACGATTTGAACATTTTTTAGCTGCCTTTTTGCTCTAGTTACCCATGCACAGCCTTCACACAAACACATACACACACACACACACACATTCTTGTAGAGCTTTGCTCAGATTCCTTTGCCATTTGCGACAGCTTTATTTATGGTTGCTCATATGAATGTTTGCCTAAACTTTGCGCATGTATTGTGTGTGTCATTACATAATTGCTGTGGTTTGTCGGTTCGTGCGTTTTTTCATTGCGTTTGTGCGCCTACTACGAATCAAGTTGCCTAATCGTCAAGCCGAGTTTCTTAAATCCATTTGCCATTTTAGTAAACATATACATACATACATACATACATACATATATACATATGTATGTATTTTCGCAAACCGTATGTATGGATCTTCGCGCATTTCTATTTGCTCAAGCATTCGCGTGACACTAGCCCCCAGTACACCAGCCAAGTACATACAAAGCTATGCAAATATGTTGTATATACGCTCACATACATACATACATAGTTTCTTACACACATACATACATACATATATATAAAAAGCACAAAGTTGTTGCCGGCAAAATTTTTTTCCATTTACTTTACTGCTTTCGCAATTTTTGTACGCTTTTGTCAAGAGCTTCCTTATTTATGGCACGCATATACGCACACATACATATAAATATACTTTTTATTAGCTTCAGCATGTTTGAAGTTGCATATATGTACTTGCAATGCCGTTAGCTCGGTTGTGTTTATCGTTTGGCTGCACGTGACTCGCCCACATGCGGAAACTCACGCTCCGCAGGAGAGGACCTAGCACAGTAAAGTTTCACTTGTGCTTGTTGTTGTGTTGCGTATTGTGCAATCATTGTTGTTTGGCAGGCAAGTTTGACATGCAAGTGTGTTGTTGTGGCTCAGCTCCATCTCGAGCTTGTTCGTTATACAAAAAAAATTTTTTTTTTTTGTTTGTTGAATAAGGAACGCGGTCGATAGTGGGTCGGTTAGTCCTTTGCGTGAAGCAGGCAGGGTTGTCGCAGCAAACTTCTAGATGTTGATGGTGTATTTTCTCTCGTTTTAACAATTATATATAAAATGTTTTAAAACTGATGTGAGGTCCCCTGTGTTCTGTTATAAAATATATGTTTTTTGAAACATATGCATGTGACTTTATCTTTAGGTCCACTGAACACTACAGCGCTTTCGAAGCTAAGGGACAGCTTTTCCAAAAATTGGGGTTGAGTAAGATTCCGCAGCATAGAAAAATTTATCAAGCTACTTGACTGTCTCCGGATCGAAAAGCCACCAATCAGATCGACCATGTTGCGATACACGGAAGACACGTCTCCAGTGTTTTAGACTTGCGTAAGCTGCGTGATCTTAACATTGAACCACCAACTTGTTGAAGTCAAGATAGGCAACCGTCTCTGTGCAGCAAAGAACGCACGGTAATAAACACGAGCAAAGTTCAACTTCGAGAAGCGGCATCACAACAGGAATCCGAACGGTTTTCTGCTCAACCTGCACTTCTGCTCTCTGAGAGCACTCATCTGTAACTCGGTATAAGGGAAACGTGAGACAGCATTTCGAGCTCCTTACTACAGCTGCAAACGAGACCATTGGTTCTCGTAAAAAGCAAAAGAATATCCGTTTTCCCAATATTGTGTGAAAGATTAAAGCCCACCGTCAACAAACTGATTGTACTTTCTCAGTGTGGGTTTAGGCCTGGTAAATCAACAACTGACCAGATATTCTCCATGCGACAAATCTTGAAAAAGAGAGTCGACACATATTCCCTCTTCCTCGACTTGGCAGCTTCTGACAGAACGGAAAGGAGCTGCCTTTGTGTCGCTATGTTGGGATTTGGTATCCCCAAAAAACTAATTCGGTTGTGTAAACTGACGTTGATCAATACCAAAGGCTCCTTCACGATCGAGAAGTTCTTTTTGGAGTCGTTCGATAACAAACGAGGCTTCAGACAAGGCGACACCCTTTCGTGCGACTTCTTCAATCTAATCCTCGAGAAAACAATTCGAGCTGCTGATCTTAATAGAGAAGGCATAATCTTCTATAAAAGTACATATGGTACGCCAAATGCACATCGGTATTATTTGCTATAACAACAACGCTGTTAGTTCTGCTTTCTCCAGACTGGACAAGGAAGAAAAGCGAATGGGTTTAGTAGTGAACGAGGACAAAACGAAGAATCTGCTGTCATCAAACAAACAGTCGTCGCACGCACGACGTGGTTCCACGTCACTGTTGAGAGTCATAACTTCGAAGTTGTAGATAATTATGTCAATGTATCTTGGAACCACCATTAACACCGACAACGCAGAAACGCTCTTGCAAACAGGTGCTACTTCGAACTGAGTAGGAAATTGCGACATTACTCGTCTCTCAATAAATAGAGACTAAATTTTACAAGTCGAATATCGCATCGATGGAACGATGAGATATACGACGACATTGACATAGTTCAGCGAATTAAGAGACAGCGGCTAGGGGATACGCTGGCTAGGTAATGTCGTTCAAATGGATGAAAACACTCCAGCTCTGAAAGTACTCGACGCAGTGTCCGCCGGGGGGAAGCAGAAGAAGAGGAAGACCTCTACTCCTTTGGAAAGAAGAGGTGAAGAGGGACCCGGCTTCGCTTGGAATCTCTAATTGGCACAAACTTGCGAAAAGAAGAAAGGACTGGTTCGGACATCATTACCTAGCAGGATATTAGACCCAAAACCACGACTAGTCCGTAGATTTTTCTTTAAAACCTAGAACTTTGCAATGAACCATATAAACCTCTCGTAGACTGGGTTTATTTAAATGTTTGCAACAACTTTTAAATAATTTCGTAAAGTCGCAGTGGCAACACTGGTCAGAACGCATTTGGTTGTTTGGCCAACAACTACAAAAACATAAATGCGCTGATTTCAAGTTCGCGCAATGGTGGCAAATGGCCAAGCATGTAACAAAACGAAGTTTTTTATCTCTCAAAATAAGGAAGCTTATTCAACGGCGTGCACTTATTTTCAGGGATAACAATTAAACATATGTACGTATGTATGTATGTACATATAAACCTAAGTCATAATATTGAAAAAAAAAAACCAACGGCGTATGTTAAAAAGGAGTCGAACATTGCGCTGCTGCAAGCAACAACACCGACTGACGAAACGCATCGCATCAACGCCGCACTGCGCTGCACACCATTCGGCGACACGACGAAGACGACAAACTTCTGGCACACCAGCAGCGACCGTGGCCAAGAAAGACAGGTCAGTCGATGCCGACTTGTTGTGCGTGTTGGATGGCAATTTGTGCGTTAACTGTACATTGCGGAAGTCACAATTCAACGACCTAATAATTCATACTTAAACATATACGTAAGTGTAGCGCTTATTAACGCTTAAAAGGATAATGCCAGCAGTGTATACTAACAATAACGGTACGGTGTCGTAAGCGTGTCAAGTCGAAGTTAATGAGAATTAGTGGCTCACGGAAGTGCTGAAGTGCAAAATTGTGGGAAAACGCATAAGTGTTAAAAACTTTGTGGCGGCCGAGTTGTCGAAGGTGAAAATTGTAAAGAAATTTCTTCTTAAAAAAAAAAATTGGAAAATGAAGAAGAGTTGTTTATGAGAACTGTGAAAAGTTTTAAACGTTGGCAATTTTACAAGTTTAAGACAAATGAAGCCAAAAGACCGCAATAATTGTTGTAAAACGTTGCTGATTAAATTTATTGGGTGCTAGTGACCAAAATTTATTTCATAAAATTTACAAATAAATATATTTTAAGGATAGTTTGAACTTTTTCTGAACACCTTTTATATATTTTTATCTTATTACATTT
>NW_017536507.1:187709-193105 GCF_001853355.1 Bactrocera latifrons | reverse complement strand
TTATAGCATAAAATTTATAAGAAAAAAATAATTATACCATACAAATTTAAAAATTATAGCAAAAGAATTACTTAATTGTGGTAAACAAGAAAAAATGTTAACTTCGTTTACATGGGTGCTATAAAACCCTTCACAAGTACAAAATATTTCTTACAAGTAGTTTGATCGATCATTTTGATGAACATTAAGACGGACATGTCTAAATTGACTCAGCTCGACGAGCTGATCATTTAAGTACATATTATAATAGTGTTGCAATCTGGCAGTGAGCTTCATCGTAAAGTTTTACTTTTTTGATGTTATGATGATATGATGCTGATTGTGTTTTTTACAGTAACTTAAAACATTCATGTCGTCCAAAAAAGGGAGTAAATTGCAAATATTTTCGTGCTTTTACTTTTTACAACTTACGACGTGAATTAACTTAGTTACAGTGCAACGCTGAACTTAGTTATATTTTTGGCGACAAGAATCTAACACAGAACAGAGTTAATCGATGGTATGGTGAATTCAGTCACGGTTGTAGATTACTCCCATACGAAAAGGTCGTACACACCCAGTTCTTGTTCCGGAAACTTTTGATGCTGGTGCAAACTGATATTGCAAGATCGTCATGTGACCAATTGTGAGATTGAGTCGACTATAGGTAATAGTGAGACGTGCATACATTCAAAAATGCATAAATATTTGACTGTAAAAAGAGTTTCTTCACGTTCGATTTCACACAATTCACACAATTTCGCTCAAAAACAGGCTCGTGTTAATTGGTTGTGCTAAAAAAGTTTGTGACAGTTGACAAATCGTGGATTTAAGAGTATCAGCTCGAAAGTAAACAGCAGGTGACTATATAGGTGTTTTTAGACGACGACGTTTTCAATAAAAGTTGTTTGCGTACGAAACACTTCCAAGCAAATGGTTGCCTGTATTTTTAGAAAAACTGTACATGTCGCAACCACACCACTAGAGCAGTGCAGAACAGGAAGTTCCGAGCGGCAAACAAACACTTCTTTGCCAGTTGTCTTTCAAGAAATCAGGATAACCAAATCGAAATCGAAGAAAATGCAAACTCTCACATTTGTTTTGAAACAACTGCATTTTTGAGCAGTTAAAATGTCGTTTCGATGAGCCGTCCTCCGTACAGTTCTGACTTGGCACCGAAAGTCTGATTTTTATTCCCATACGTAAATATTAAACTAAGAAGTCAACGTGTTTTGACATCTGAAGAGGCGTTTGATGCGTTTAGAACGCATGTTTTAGATATTCCTCAATCAGAATGGCAATGGCTGCAACAATTGGTTCAAAGGCATGCAAGAGTCTATAGATCTTAATGGAAAACATTTTGAAAAACAATTAAGCGATTTTCGCTGATTAATTTTTGTTTTTATTATTTAATCTCGAAATATAAAGTGCAACCACGGTATACGAGGGTCAGGGTATAAAAATATGAATGAGCCATATAATATGTGCTGAGCCATTTAAAATAAATTAAATTCAAATACGTATATATAAAAAACGAAAAATTAGAAATATCACACTGAACAATATACATATTTTCAAACTTGGATAAACATGAAAAATACATTTTTTCTCCTTTTTTTAGATTTGCGCAATTTGCTATCCTAAAAATAGTTGAAGACAAAAACCTCTAAATTGAATTTTTTTTCACTTCACAAAATTTTATTAAAAGGTTAAAAAAGAACACTATAGTGCAAAAAGTCTGTTGGAAAAGGTACCTGAATTTTCAAATAGAAGAAACGGCTCTTAAATCGCCAGAAATTAACTTAAAAAATCCACAACAACAAAGACCAACTTCAATATTGGCAGAGTTATGGTAATAAAAGGAATCTAATTTTGTCATATTTTAAGGGTAAGTTTGTTAAAACAAATTTTAAAAATTGAAACTAAAATAATAGAATTGTAAACTTCAAAAGAGTTTGAAATTATAAAAAAACAGCGAAAAGAAATTTACTTAGTTTTTCCTCGATACTAACATTTTTAAGTATTTTTATTCATATTTAATATTTTTTTTTACAAAATATTTAAATGTTTATTAGAGACATAAATTTAATTTAAAAATATATATATTTATATGATTCAAAAACATTACTCACTTTCTCACATGTTCGGTTCTCATTAGTCTTTATATGAACGCATAACTCAGTCTAAGAGGCTGAGCACATAGCAAATCGGACAAGTCTAAGTCTGATTTTGGAATTACTGAATCATATACAAGGTTTTTCCATAAGATAGATATGATTTCTTTTCAAAAAAACACACTAACACCCCTTATTTGGTAGTGAGTGACTGCCAACGTTGAATTGTGAGCAAAAACCAGTAAGACTTTTTATTTTAAATTTCGTGCAAAAACCCATTCGTCGACATATTTTAGTTTTTTACATTGTTATCGCTGTCAAAGACGCACAGATGTCAACCGAAAATAGTCTTTAGTGTTTAGGAAACGCTTGTCTTGCTGAAGTACATAAAGTGCATGCGGCGATTTTTACGTTGAGTGAAATTATTCAACTACGAAGTTCCAATAAATTTTGTGTGCGGAATCAAATTACTGTTGCCAAAACATGCAGAATGTTGGGAAAAGACCCCGGTGATAAATGTTTGCTGCGAACAAGTGTTTTTTATTGGTAAAAATTATTCAAAGTGGGTCGAGAACGCGATGACGATGAACCACGTCAAGGATGGGAATCAACAACAACGATCAAAACGTCAATAAAATAAAGGAATTGGTGCTTAAGAATCGATAGTTAACAGCTGGAATATCGGAAGGGTCCGTTAACACAATTTTGAAAGACATTTTGGGCGTAAGAAAGGTGAAAACACTATTGGTTCCAAAATCACCAAATTCTTTTCGAAAAACGGCGTCGCGTCAACGTCTTTGAAACAATGCTTTCTGACTACTAGCATATCATAAAACGTATTATTATTGGCGTTGAGTTATCGATCTATGCTTAGGACTTAAAAAAAGACGATCAATCGTCCGAATATCGTGGCAAAGGTGTGCCGAAGTCGAAATAACCACATCTGGATTTTGAATCATGTTAATGCACCGTAGCATACTGCATTGATTCTTCGTTAGTTTTTCGCCAAATTTTCAACCAATATCGTGCCGCAACCAACCTTATTCAGCTACGTGTGACTTCTGACTATTCAGCCAAGTCAAACGACCGCTCCGGGGCATCTGTTTTGAGCCAATTTAAGACATCAACTTACCATATGTGCTATTAGGTATGGATTTGGCATTGCTCTTGTAGTAGAATCAGCTTTGAGGTTATGTATGCCGCCTATGTTACTAAAGAATGGATTAATGCGCCTAAAAGTAGTCTCAACAGTGTATTTTTTGAGAGTTATTTTCATTATAAAGAGTGATTACTTGTACTATAATAATTTTAGAAGCTTGCTTTTATGTAAAAGTCATAGCGGCTGTTTTCTTGAATAGCTTATCTTTAAGTTCAGAATTCCTAAACTAAAAAATATTTTGTTTTTGAAAGTGTCTCGCTTAAAGGCGAATAATATGCTGCTCACATTCGTAATATTTATTTAATAAGCAATTAAAATATAAATATTAACCATCTTCATGACAATGTCTAATAATTCGCTGCAATAACAATTTTATAGCAACAATTTGTTAAGTGATGTAATTAATCAAAAAAATAAATAAAAAGGAAATGTGAAATAATTGCCTTAAATTATTTTCGCATGCAATACATCAATAAATTCAATTTAAAAGTCTACCAATCTTGCTGCACTGCTGCTTTTAACCCTTTGCATAAACTAATTTTCGCTTTTCGCATTGCAAACTACATGTTTTGTACGCGTGCGGGCCTACAGGGCGTATGAGTGCTCTGCAAAGTTTAGAACAAGCAGTTGAAAATATGTTGGCGTTGATGTAGGGTACTCGAATTGACCAAAAAGTTGAAAAAGTATCTGCAATAATCCACTTAAGGCAGTTCAAAAGCAATAGATGTATGAAGGCGACAATTTGTATTCGTGTGAATTGTGGCAATGAAAATTGAGTACCAGATGCAAATGGTTGTTGTAATAGTTTCCTTGGTGATTGAGGTGAACGGGTGGTTGGTTAAAGTTTTTGTACTGATAAAGTGATACTCTTTTGTAAAAATATAGATGCAGTTTGCGTTTAACATATGGAAATTGCTTGCAATGGCTATTGAATTTTTGAATAAAGGAATACATTTTCATATATAAGTATATATTATATATAAATAGTAATTCAATTTGCATCATTTTCTCTGAAATTATATTGTCGGCTTGGACAATAATTGTTGAATTATAATTCATGCCAAACGTGATGAAGATATCTTGCCAAATAAAAAAGTTTTCTGTAGAAGCACTTGATGCCGATCGTTCAGTTTGTAAGGCAGCTATTTGCTATAGTGATTCGATATCGAAAGTTGCAACAAATGAGCAGCTTTTTGAAGAATAAAGCACTCTTCCAAAACTGCAGAGCGATGTCTCAAAAACTGAGGGGCCAGTTTGAGTATATACAGGCAGACATGGCTAATCAATTTAACTATTTTTTGTCTTTGAAAGTTGCTGCATACATTTCCGAAATTTCAGGAAAATTAATTTTACTTAATAATCTACAATTTTCAACAAAATATGTCGACCTACCGACCCCGCCTAACAGAGTTTGTACTACACTAACTAGCCATTAGGCGTTTATAGGATGCCTCAGATGATTGTGCGATATGCTATGTGATTTGAGTTAAGTATCTATGTATGTTTGCAGCACATATCAGCTTAATTACAAATTCAAACAGCAACTCTGTGGTATATGTTCTTGTTATATATATGTATACCGTTATAAGCATTGTTTGTACTAGTAGCAAGATTTACCCATGCAGGCAACACAATTTCACACACAAGTGACCACACAATTTCGTACAAGCTTGTTCTCACACATAATTAGGGCATATTTGTCGGCTGATGTGGGTTTATTAGTACCTTTCGCCCACATTTTGCTGCTTCTTTGAAATTAATGCATGTGTGTGTGCAATTTAAATGACCTTTTTTATGTGTTTCCTTTCAATTAATTAGCACCACCATTCAAAAAAATATACATATATACATATGTATGTGTGAGTCCAATAATTGGATTTAACACATACAACTGGGCGCATAACCAATTTATTATTTTTCGTAATCTGTACCTCATTATTTTTGGATAGAGCGAGAGGATATCTTTTATTACCTATTATTTGATATATTACGTAAGACTTTATTTTTATGTGAAATTTGAGGCTTAGAAGGTCAAAGTAATTGAATTTTAATTCTTTAAAAAACGTTGGATTTAATTGTTTAATTCAATTTAAAAAAAATACAAAATGAAATAAAATAAATTAAAATTAAATAAAATGAGAAAT
>NW_017536507.1:154166-184181 GCF_001853355.1 Bactrocera latifrons | reverse complement strand
AATATTAAATAATTTTTCATATATAAAGTTTTTGAATTAATTTTAAGAAGACTGAAAAACTGCAAGGTGAATGCTGATAGACTAATTATTATGCAACAGTACAGAAATCATCAAAATTACATTTCTGCCTCTCAAGAGTACCATAGCGCATCCTCAGCTACAAATCACTGCATTAGAAAAATGCTGCAAGATTGTTATTTTTCGCCACTCGTGCGACAAATCGTTTGAAGACTAAATAACAGTTTGCAAAATACGCACACATCGAAACAGCACATAAAACAGAAACCACCGAAATCAAAACCAGGCACGTCGACTGACTAAATGACAAGCTAGTGAACCGACGCCAAGTGCAATGATGAGTGTGATCGCAAACAAATACAAATGCACGCCATAAATAGGCGAAATATGTTTGTGTGACCAAAAAACATGTATGTCAGCACTACAACTTTAGAATGTATGTGTGTGTGTAGAATGTGTTGTATTGAACAGAATTCGGTGATAAATTGAGTGGAAAATGCAAAACAGGGGTGTAATAAAAAAGAGCAATCGCTTTAAGTGTACGTCTTGCGTGTAATGCAACATGCACGAGTACACACACTCGGTCCACAGGGCGTATAAGCAACGTTGTTGAACATGTTTTGTGAGTGCTGACATTGCCAATGAGAACGTACTTAATGCTTACGAATATTAAATTATATGCCAATGTGTGTGTTATTAAAAAATATGTTTTTCTTTATGTGTTTTTGTATGTATATGTGTATGTGTCTGCGCACTCATCATTGCCAAATATTGACCACTTCAGCGCGCACTTACGCATTTATTAAAGTGTAAATATTTAATGTGGCGTGTGTAGCGAGGGAGTTGAAGACATATGCAAGAAAGAGAGAGAGAGAGAGAGAGTGGAAAGCGCCAGAGCACATAACGGCGAATGTCGGTAAATTTAGTATTAATAAGTAACTGTTTATGTTTAGTAGAATGACACTTGGCTTTATGTGTATGTGTTGCTAATAAGGGACAACATCTGCATATAAATTGGCAGCGGCGCCGCCGTTTGCGTGCTTGAGAGTTAAGTTAAGTGAATTCGGTTATCTTTATGTGTGTGTATGAATATCTTTCATATTTGACTGCAAATATGAATGCGACAGTTTATTGTATTCTAAGGCAATACTTTCTGTTTGCTTTTATGTTCCTTTTTCTATTACTGCAACGAAGATACATTTTTGCTAATATTTATTTATTTATTTTGTTGAATTATAGTCGTAAATGAAATCAGCGTTTGCTCGATATTCAAATTAGCACAGTGTGAAGGCGAAATAATAGCTGACTTGGTGGAGTCAAATTGGCACATTCTGCTTTTAAGAACATATTTAGGTATTTCAGGCTTTATTTCCTGCAAAATGTTGAGGGTGTAATGACTTTGGCACAGTGGTTGAGTGTAAGAGCATAAAATATAATACAGAAAAATATAATTAAATAAGAAAAAAATAATAATTTAATAAGGAAAAATTTAATAAAGTTATATTAACTAAAATAAGATAAAAATTTAATAAAAAATTTTAAATGTGAAAAATTTATTGTATAGAAATTCTCAAAACTTTTCATTTTATATTCTTTTCATTGAAATATAGGCACATACAGTTATAATATAAATATGCAAAAAACCATAATATAAAAAACTGTCTTATAACAAATAACTTTCTCATCAGTGAAATGAAAAAGTCTAAAAAAAAAAACTTACAAAGCCTCTAATCGATTTTATTTACACTAACCATATGCAATGTAATGTTACTCATACGCCCCGCACATCTAACTCTTTATTATTGAATAAGAGTACATTTTTGTAGCAAATTGTTTAATGGTGAGCTTTTCAGCATGTTTTAAGAAGGTTAAGAAATGTGAATAAAAAATATTTAAAATATATTAAACCACGAATTATCGTCTCTAAGGACTTTTGAATTATTAAAATGTGCCTGCAAGTAAAAAGAGAAAATTACTTTAATATATTGAATTAGACTTTTGAGCATGTCAATAGAAATTAAATATATACGCACTTGGTCTTAGACAATGACTTCTATTTAAGGAAGGAAAAAAATCACATAAGTAAAATTTTTAGCATCGTTCATTAAAGAACTCGTCGAAATACTTGGACGCAAATATAATATTAAAAAAAATAATTCTCATAAACTAGTGTCGCTCTGATCTCCCCGAAAATAGTTTTTCAACTGACAATCATTGGAAAAAATTATAGATGAAAGCGTTGTACCTATATTTTGGATTATAGGCGTCGATTGAGTAGACAGAAATTTATTTGAAAACCAAGTAGGGCATTATGAGAGTTTGAAACTTTCAACCGTTATAAAATACAACTCAAAAACAATTTGAAATAATATAATATATAATTTTTTTTCACGTAATATATTATAACATAACATAACATAAGATAACATAACATAAGATAACATAACATAACATAACTTAACATAACGTAATATAACATAACATAACATAACATAACATAACATAACATAACATAACATAACATAACGTAACGTAACATAACATAACATAATATAACATAACTTAACATAACATAACAGAATATAACACTACATAACACTGAAAAAAAAACAAGAAAAATCGTTGCCAATAATCCCTGCATAAACATAAAAAATACGTTACAAGAAATTGATTTTGATCGGTCAGTATATTTTATAAGCTCTTCGGGTGTAAAAAACTTCGTGGCAACACCCGAATTGAAGTTCAAATTTATTGAAAACATTCTAGAAGTATTCCCACAGCACTACTATGTAGTAGAAGACATGCCAAAACTATTATTTAGCCACTTTTTTTCTCCGAAATTTCTTTGTTCACCATTTTAGTGCTCGACAGTACTGTAATTATATACCTGTCTGCATGCATAAGTTACACTTGACCACACTGTACGGCATTGCCGGCAGGCGCCAACTCCTTCTACGCTTGTGCACTTCGATTGTGGGCGCCTGTTGTCATAAATTCTTTATAGACACATACACATTTCTGTAGCCACACAGTTTCCACGTTGTTATTGTTATTGTATTTGACTGTCTCTCCTTGTTTTAACACAAATGTGATAAACATATGTATGTGTGTGTGTGTGGGTGTGCGTGTTCACAACTATTACTTTCCAGCCAAGTTATTATGCTTTGCCCATTGTATGCCATTGTGTTTGTCTATGAATATTGTTTGTTTTTGTTTTCTGTGTATTTTACTCTTCATGCGCCCATACACTGCTTTCCGCAACTGGTAGACGTCGCAGTGGCGCCAGCAGGACGCGGTGGCATTGCTGGATGACACTCTTTGTTTTGCTAAACACCAGTTGTCATTGGTGAGCGTGCATGTGTGTGTGTGTGTATGTATGTATTTGACTTCTCAGTGGTGAAAGTGGCCACCCTACGCATGCCGTGTGGTTAATGTGGCAACATGACAGCCGCGTTTCATCACACGCACACATATACCGTTGAATAGCCAAGTTAATGTCGCACATTTAATGAGCGACTTAATAACTTCTAGTTTCCACCACAACGTTAAGACCGTGTAAAAATAGGTGCTTATTTGTCAGCATATTTTTCTCTTCATATTTTTTTTTTTTAATATGATAATTCCTGTTGACATTTGTCTTTCAGCGCTTTCAGCTAGTGTCTGTCGTCAAACTATGTGGTATGTGTCTTGCCAAGGGAAGCAGGAAAATTCAGCGTTTATGGTGTGACGCAGCGGTAAGGGTGCTTGTTTATTATTTTGTTATTGATTTGTTACAACTAGATGCCTACACGTGCCACGATTTATTTCTGATTACATAATAATTTATGTAAATATAATTCTTAGAGTCGCTTTCAGCGGTGTAAGAAAGTAGTGAAGAAGTAGTTTGGTGGGTTATATAATACATATATATCACAAAGGGCAAGATAAGGTAATAATGTGTAATCTTTATTATTTTTAATATTTTTTTTGTATTATGTAAACAATCTTGATGCTGCGCTAATTCCTCAATGCACGCTTTTTAAAATTGAAACATAGAAAAAGAAAACAATTCATCAAATAAGTAAAAAAAAAACTAATATTTCGTTGCACGTTTGATCGATTCCATATTTCTTATATATCGTCACCTAAAACGCAAAACCACGTAAGTTTAAAAATAAATTGAATATCAATGTCAGATATAATAACCAATATATAACCATTTTATAACGAAGTCTCTAATTATGTTTCAATATGAGTGTATGATAGCCAATATATAATCATTTAATAACCAAACCTAACATTTTGCTTCAGTATTAGTGGTTCCTATTATATTATTTTTCTTTCACCTGTAAACTTATGAAATGTGATGTTGCGTTATTTTGCATTTTAGCTGACAATGTGTACATTCCTTATTATTTCAACTTTCAGTTATTTTATTCTAAATAAATAATGCCAGTATTTTTCGCGTGACTGAAAATTTATTGCTTTTTGTCTAGCTTTGTTTTATGTCTGCTGCTTTATATAAATATTAAACGTATTTATAACCATTTTTGGGTCATGTCAAGCAAATGTCAAATACTAATCATACACAAGTAATATTTTGGAAGTATTTTATGCAAGGTAATAACACAAAAATTGAAGAATTAGAATAATTTCCTTAGTCTACTAATAGCACTAAAATAAATGACTAATGGAGAAAATTTTTTTTGTTCACTTAAAAACATAAAAATCGATTATTTTGTAACAACCGATTTCATCGATTATTGTGTAGTGATTAAAAACGATTCACTGACGGAAAGTTTAATTAAGTCAGATAGAAATAAAGGCGTAAATTAATGTTAAATGCTGAAAGCAGCTTAAAGGAGTGCGAAATATTTCAAGAAATATGCCAAAAATATTGGCAAAAACGAATTAAAAAATATACTAAGCTGTATCTTATAATTGAGGCCACTGACGCTGAATTTCGGTAGTAAATTTTAATAATTTCGACTCCTTCGATTCGTTGTTGGATCGTATATCTTCCCATGATCAAATGGCAAACCGTACTGAAGAGAAACGGCAAAAGAGCGGGAAAAATGTGGCATCATTTGTTGTCCCTATAGGTCTGCTTTTGTAGCCCTATTGAAAAATCCTTTGTACACAATATTTCTTTTAACTCTTGTTGAAGCCTAGGGTAATAAATAACTAACAATCGATAACATATAATCGGAAAGCATGTATGCTTTAAATAGATAAAAATATTCACAGAGTTAAAAAATATATACGAGTGAATAGAATATCGATAATGTATGGTCTAAAGTCGAAACAAATTTCAAGTGTCAAAGAAGTTATTACAAATATAAAAGACACTAAATATCGATTAATTTTGATTATTTAAATACAATTCATAATCGCATGAATTGTGAAAAAATGCATAAACACTAACTTACTAAAATTAAAAAATCGATAAATTACGTTCATTGTTATCGATAAGTTTGATGCTATCGATATCGGAAAAATTTAAAGGAATTTTATCTCTACAATTGTGGTCTAAACAAACCTAATTTAATAACAATATACAATAGCAAGCATATAGTACATATCAGCCATTATCGATATATTAAAAAATTAAAAATCATAGCCACGAAGACTTGAAAAAAAGTTTGCCGCAAATCCAAGAAGTTTGGTGGAATCAAAATTTTAAAACATAAAAAAACTTTAAAGTTGTAAATAAAAAAAAATAGTTAATATCAATAACTTTTTATATCGATGAAACATAATCAGCAAATATCGATTTTTTAATTGCAATAGGGACAAGATTACAAAAAAAACAAAATTAAAATAATTTTAATCCTCTTATTAATAATTAAAAATATAATTGAAACCCAAAAATTAGTGAATAATTTCGATTATTTAATGAAGCATCGTAATTGTATAGACTAGGAAAAATTTGCGTGAACGATCTTCTAAAAAATCGATTAATGAGATTAAGAAAATTCATTATTATCGATAAATTAACTACACTCGATATCGATAAAATGCAAATTAATTATTATTCTAAAAATCTGAAGTAAATAAAATGTGAATAAATAATACAAAACACCAATCATAAGTATACCGCCGCGATCATCGATATATTTTACGTAGGGAATTTCAAATTATCGACTAATTTCGATTACTTAATTAAACATCGTAATAGTATAGAGTAGGAAAAATATACGTGAACGACCTTCTAAAAAAACCGATTAATGAGATTAAAAAATTTTATTATTATCGATAAATTAACTATACTCGATATCGATAAAATCCAAATTAGTTATTATTCTTAAATTCTGAACCAAATAAAACATGAATTATTAATAATAGATATGTCGATTCGATTATCGATACATTTTACGTAGGAAATGTCAAATTATCGTTTAATTTCGATTATTTAAATAAACATAGTATTCGTATAGAGGAGGACATATATACATGAATAATCCTAAACAAATCGATTATTTAGATTAAGAAAATTCATTATTATCAGTAAATTAGATAAACTCTGTTTCGATAAATTGCAAATTATTTAGTATTCTAAAAAGCTGATCCAGATAAAACAAAAAACAGTAATAATACAAAATATTAACCGTATATCGATGCGATTATCGACACGTTTGACGTAGGAAATGCTAAATATACGAATTCAGAAAACTTATTCGTGAGTTATGGTTGATAAAGGTTTGCAAACAGTAAAAAAAGTTTTTAATAATTATTATATATTAAATATACATACTAATATATTATATTTTAATGAAAAAATTTAATGAACGGCTACATACTGCACCAGTTGTGTATGCATTACATATTTATATATATTTACTTAAATATATGAATAAAAACAAAAAACACACAACCTTAGCATTTATTCCTCAGTCTCATAGAATTAAATGTTACTCATACGCCCCCTCATCAAACCGCTTAGCAATCAATTAAGGTGTTGGTTGATGGAAAACTGCGCGTCGAGGATCAGATAAGAGAGCTGAAGTTCTTCAAGTTCAATTTCTTGTCCTCTTGCGGTTTTTTGTACATGATAGCTTTTCTCCAAAGCAAGAGAACTATTTAGTTTACTAAAAGTTGCATTAATTTTATATCTAAAATTGAAGTCTTAAGTTAATAAATTTTTACATAAATGCTTAAATGATACGTTGCAGAAGAGCACGCTCACTCACATTTGTTTTCTGTTGCAATTCTACACGTATCAAAGACTGGCGACTCCCACATTAAACACAAATAACAATCATTTGTAGGCAAGAGCTTACCGCAATACTCCGGTATTATATGGATCGTATTAAATGAATGCATTACTTGCACCAGAATGCGACAGAGCGAGGTCAATTAGCGGTTAATTCAGCTAACTGGTCGGGAATATTTACTCCTTTCCAATACATACCGCATGTAAATACACATATATGTAAATACACATATATGTGCAGTAAATATGCATGTGTGCATATACATTTTTCGAACTAACTAGTAACATATGCATTTGTATGGGAAGACATTGAATTTTTCTGTTTGTCAAGGTCACCGCTTGTCGCTTAATTCAAACCCATTGTACGCTGACACTCAACTTGGCTGCTGTCAAACTCGAAACACGCTTCCCCACTTGCTTTCTTCGCTGTGCGCATTTTTATTTCAGCGCTATTGAGCGCCAAGTGGTAATTGCTAAATAACGCTTACATGTGAGTGTGTATATATCCTAGTATGTATTATACACATATATGTACATATGGTTTTGTTTTCTTTTTCAAGCGTGGCAATGTTGGCTGAGTGAATGGCTCAGTAATGGAAATCAATAGCTATGAAAAATTAATAAACTTGAAATGGACAAGTACGAAAGGCAAGCAATGAAAAATATACGCGCGTAAAACCTATGTCAAATATAATATAACGGTTACGGAAGAGTTTGGCATGCGGACACCTGTGGGTGGTGAACTACGAGCACTTAAATTTGCCTATAAATATGTATAGGTATATATAAATCATATATGGTATTTTAAAGCGTGTTTATTTTATGGGTCGATTGATTTTAAAAAACCTCCATAAAGTGGTTTTAAAAATATTTTTGTACTTACGTCTAATGGTTTAAATATGTACATGTACAAAGAAGTAGTAAAAACTATTTATTTTAATGCTTCTAATAATAAAAATTTGCAGAAAATAAAATACTTATTTGTTGCTTTTACTTCCGCTGCACTGAAGTCACATTTGCCTTTAAAAATAAAAACGTTTTCATACAAAAACTTGCTTTTGACCGGTCAGTTTGTAAGACAACTATATGCTATAGTTAACCGATCCGAACAGTTTCTTCGGATATTGTAGCGTTGCTTTCAACAATACTTCACGCCGAATTTCGTGAAAATATCTTGTCAAATACAAAAGTTTTTCATACCATGATCGTTCAGTTTGTATGGCAGCTATATTCTTTAGTGTTCTTATCTTAACAAATTCTTCAGAGTTTGTAGCGGTTGTTTAGGTAATACTTCGTGCCAAATTTCGTGAAGATATGTTGTCAAATAAAAAAGTTTTTATACGGGGTCTTCAGTCTGATACTTCAGTTTGTATGACAGCTATATGCTATAGTAATTCTATCTAAATAATTTATTTTGAGGATTGTAGCGGTTGTTTGAATATTAATTCACACCAAATTTTGTGAAGATTTCTTATGAAATAAAAAAGTTTTCATACTGGGACTTGAATTTGATCGTTCAGTTTGTATGGCAGCCATATGCCACAGTGATCCGATCAAAACAATTTCTTCGGAGATTGAAGCAGTTCTTTTGAAAATTATATGAGTCAAATTTTGTGAAGATAACTTGTCAACTAAACATTTTTTTCATACAAAGACCTAAATTCGATGGTTCAGTTTGTATGCAGCTATATTCAATAGTGGTGCTATCTAAATAATTTCTTCAGAGATAGTACCAGTTGTTTAGATAATAATGTGTGCCGAATTTCGTGAAGATATCTGGGCAAATAAGAAAGTTTTTCATAAGTGGACTAAAATATGATAGTTCAGTTTGTATGAAAGCTACTGACTACAGTGAGCCGATCCTGGCAATTCCCGCAAAAGGAAAGCATCTGCAAAGTTCCATATCGATAGCTTTAAAACTGAAAGAACTATTCGCTTATGTGAAAACGTACAGACGGACACCTCTAAATCGACTAAACTCGTTAGGCTGACTATTTCACTGACTGATTCTACGATGTTTCCCCCGTGGTGTTACAATTTTTGAGGCAAAATTTGTAGGTATATATAATTTTCAAATTAGCTGGCAATCCAAATGAGAAAAAATATGTGAAATAAAATAAATTTAATCCACATGCCCAGCTAGCCAATTTGATAAGCGAAATGTGTGAAAAAAAAGCACACGACCACCACAGACAAGGGCAAGGAAACGTCAAAGCTGAGCGGATATGAACTGAAATGTATATATAATATGAGTAGAAGGACCAAATCCAAATATACAAAGTATATGTGCAAGTGCACTGATTTGGCCTTCGAAATGAGAGAAATAGTTATATATGAAGAGTTATGTATTCAATAAGTATGTATATTCCATATACCCGTACACTCACAATTAGTATATAGTATATATGTATGTATGTATGTACATATTGCATTCGACTGTATTAAAAATGCGAGGGATTGAGTAAAGTGATGAAGACAGAATTAACGGAAATAACACTTCATGCAGTAAGGCAGCAACCGGTTGGCGGTAAATAAGGAAAGCAACCTGCTGTGGCGCTCCGCATCGCAAGACAGAAGAAAGAACGTGTCTAGCAAACGAATGGTCTTCACAATAAAGTCGGAGCAGTGAGCGTGCATGATTATGGATAAATCACGGTGGTATTATGATATTTATCCTTGATACGGATATATATACATATATATTTAAAAAAAAAAAAACGGTTTGCTGACCTCTGCAACCACAATAAAACGCCACCGACGAGTTTAAATTGCGTACTCAGGCTGTGGGGTAGAAGAATTTGTACACAAGAAAATTTAAGTTAACACTTTTTACATATGTAGCAAGAGTAATGCGAATTATTTGGTTAATTATGCAATTAATTTTCATTACAGATTTTTTTTATTTCTTTAGTATGGTGATTTAGGTTTGCTCTTACGGAATTCTTGTTATCGAATGAGAGAGAGTTTTAAGAGCAAACAGTAATCAATTCGAAATATTTTATTTCATGTAGTAGTGACTTCGAAGTTTTCTTTAGATTTTATTTAGTTAAGAGATTTGTCGAATTCTCTAGGATTGAGATATTATGTCCGTTCAGGATACACTGACTGATTAAACATCAACAAAACATCAGAATTTACGGCGGACTATGTCTGACCAGTCAGCCAACGTTTCTTCAGGAACATTTCTCTGGTTATGCTTGTTATAGAAGCGAAATCCGATTAGATTGACATTAGTTAGTGGGCTTGTTAATATCTTTTTACAACTCAGCCCTCACCTAAACGCTCTTATCTTGTTAATTCGGGGCCTTAAGTTGGCGTATACTGCCATTTGAGAGCTCAGACCCTCCTAAGAGAGAAAAGAAATTAATTTATAGTTTCTTTTTTTATATTTCTAATCTGAATCAGCAGTTCATCTTACTGAAGCTCTTCTGCAAAGTATATGTATGAGCTTCGTGAAAGCGTTAAGATTCTATCGAACCTTTGAAAATCAGTATAATCCAAAACAAAGCGTAATGGTGAATTATTCTATGTCATTTCTCAGAGTAAAAAATGCGTGGTAATCCGTTTCTTCGAGTACATTGAGCAGATTTCTCTGCAAATTATATAAAAGTCACCTAAAACAAAAGTTCGCAGATATGCTTTAGGTTCGCATATCTTTTTTGATCAGACAGTTCTTTCCTCGAGACCACAGAAATTTGCGGGGTTATGATGCTTTTAATTTCAAACTAAACGGAAGAAAGTCCAAATATTATTAATTTGATTATTATCACTCAAAGTTTCTATTGTATTCAGAATAAGAATTTGGCGCATTAAGTACTTTTTTCCAAACTTTGGAAGTTTTTAATCATCACATCAAAATCTCAATATCATTAATAATCACCAATTATTTCAGTGTTAAGCGAAAAACAAATAAATAAAAACGTTGCCTTTCGGTTGCAAACTTCTTTCATAAAGTAGTCGATACCCGTCAAGACCGACTAATTTTATCAGCCTCCATTAAACATCGTTTATCGTGTAAGAGATCTTCAGAGTTCTGGTTTCTACCCAAAAAACTAGGAAGTTTTGCAGATGTATATGAAAAAAAGAAACTTTTGAGTTTTCCACTCGCACTTTCACTTTTGAGCTTTCATTGCAGAGCTTTCACTCTTAGTATTTCACTTTAAACCTTTCACTCTCAAGCTTTCACTGTCAAGTTTTTATCCCGAGTTTTGTATTCACCCCCGAGCTTTTATTTTTGAACTTTCACTCTCTATTTTGTCTCCCGAACTTTCACTTTTGAGCTTTCACTATAGAGCTTTTACTTTGGCTTGCATTCTTGTACTTTCACACCCAATCTTTCACTCCGAACTTTTTTTCCGAGCTTTCATAACTTAGCCAAAATGTCTCCTCTATCTTACCAAAATTCAGAATATTTTGATTCCAGTTTCAGGTTTAAGCGCTACAAAACGTTTTGAGACACAACAATTTTAGGTTTCTGGCACTCTTTACGGAAAGTCTTTTGATGTGCTTCCACTATTCTTTGTCATGTTAAGAACTTCTGTAGTTCCCATCCACAATCATTATTATTTAACCACCGATTCCTTACATAACCTCAAACACTCACATATTTAGTGTATAAAGGAGCGCATAAGAGGACATCCGCTACTTTATTGGTTTGTTTTATTGTCAGTCAAGTAGCTCGGCATTAAAACGAGACCTCGAGAGTTCATCAACATCCAGGAATTTGATTAAATTGCGGAACGTGCCACCATCACTTGTCACCAGTCACCAGTCACAGTAGCTTTGCTGCATAGCTGCTGCAGTAACTGCCACTAGCTGATAGTATTCATAGCGTTATTGCATAGCTGAGACACAATTAAGCGCGGTTCGCCACAAAATACTAAATACGCGGTGCAGGGATTCTCGGGAAACAAAAAAGGAGCAATTCTTTGTGTAATTTATACATAAACAATCACATACATACATATACGCAGCCGCATGTGTGTGTATGGAGATGTTTTTGTTTGGTTCGCCGACCACCTGCTGCTCATAGTCGTGTGTACTTTTTGTCGCAGCACTAATTGTTGTTGGTGTCGCCGCACGTAGAAAGACAATTAAATTGCGAAATTGCACTGCAACACCAGCTGTGCCACTGACGGGCTATGGAGGCTGTCTGACCAGCTAGCTGACAGGCACGCAAGGTGGTTGGGAGGCATGTTTCATCTCTCTCTCTCTTTCTCCCTCTGACTACAACTTTCTCTGACTGGACAGCAGGTTGCTTTGTCACTGACTAGTCTTTGTGTGGCAGCGTAAAGTGTACCGCATTGCGGTCATGTCGGTGTAGGTGTCTGTGTGTGCAACAATTAACATGCCACACGTTGCATGCGCGCAATTTGGAGTGAAATGTAATACGTTCTCCATATGCATATGTAAATGCAAATGCGGTGTAATTAATATATTTTAAATCACGATTTTGAAAATTAGTGCAATTATTTGTTTAGCTTTCTGAAAGCGTCAGTGGTTTTAATCAATATTTATTAATTATTTATCGTCATCAAATTCATCGAAATAATTTCCTTCTCAATTTACCAAAACAAATTTTGCAGGGTACTCAAAAGTATGTATGAATATGGCTTTCTCGCTATTTTACTCCCGACATTTTACCTTTGAGCTCTCACTTTCCAGCTTCGAATCCCGAGTTGTCACTGTCGAGTTTTTCTCCCAAACTTTCACTTGCGAGCTTTCATCCTTGAACTTTTGCTGTAGGGCTTTCACTGTTGAGATTTAATTTTTGAGCTCTCACTCTGAAGTTTTCACTGCGGAACTTTTCTCTCGAGCTTTCACTTCTGAGCTTTTACCCTTTTCTCTCGAGCTTTCATGCTTAAGATTTATTACAAGGCGCTTTGTCTCTCCAGTATTCACTGTCGAGTTTTTGTTCCAAGGTTTCACTTCCGAGTTGTCACCCTGAACTTTCACTCTTCAGATTTACCATTCAGCTTTCACTCTCAAGCTTTCACTTTCGAGTTTTTCTTATAAGCTTTCTCATAAACTTTCTCCTGTGCTTTCACTACTGATATTTTATTTTCGAGGTTTCACTTTCATATTTTCCTCTCAAGTTTTCATATTTAATATTTCTCTGCCGAGATTTCACTCTTGTGCTTTCACTCCCGAGCTTATTTTCGAGTTTTCACTCCTGAGCTTTCATAACTTAGCCAAAATTTCTCTTCTATCTTACAAAATGAGAACACTTATGAGCCATTTCTGGCTTTAAGCGCTATAAAACATTTCAAGTTTTGCAACATTTTTAGGTTTAGGTTTCCACAAACTGCCCACAAAAATATGTTTCCTTATTTGCTTGATTGAACCCGGCCAATACAAATAGCTAAAGCAAACATTTAATGACTATTAGTATATTCTACATATATCACTTAATTCAATTTAAAACTTTATTTCACTATCAAATTGTATGCCATATACAATTTCGTAAGGGCTGAAACCCTCTTGCTAATAAATCCACGTCAGTGGCGTAGCAAAAGGCACGACAAAGGGTGAACAATCATTCTAATTTGATTTGGTTGTAAATTTGAAGGTAACATATTTATTGAGAATATTTTAGAAAATTAATAATTACTAAAATATCGACATCTAACCCCCTCCACCCACCTGTCTACGCCACTGTCACATATTTATATTTAATTTCGAACATCAAATAGTCTGCAAAGTACTGGCCACACATATGAGCATTAGAGCCTTTCGGGAACATACACACACACACACACACACACACACAAACGGACCAAGAGTTGAATATCTGGGAGTGCCATGCGAGAAATATGAGAAATGAATAAAATATATATGCGAAAAAAGCAACAGACTCCTTCTGTAAATACAGAGTCGTGGCAGTATTGTATCACACCCTGCGGGAGAATTGCTGGCAATGGCGGTGCTGCCATTTGAAATTTAAATGTGTGTGCATTTTTCACTTCGCTGCATCGACACGCAGTCAACTAAATAAAATATATGCTCACATAGCTCTGTTATATATAATAAATTTGTGTATATAATATATGTATCTGTATGGTATATAATAAAAGTGCGCGCAGCTGTGTGTGCTCACATAAGAATTAGTTAGAAATTGCTGAAAAATGACGACATAAATTTGCGATTCGATTGCTTGTGTCTGAATAAGCCAATAAGGCACTCGCATGTGGTAGTGCTCTAACGGCACAGTTAGCTGCTACGCATAAATCTACATTCATATCTATGTATGTATGTAAAGGTAAAAATATTCGCTTTCATTTTATTTTCTTATTTTCTCTTTGCTATAGTTTTCATTTGATCTCGATTTTTTACAATCTCGTTGACGGTTTTATTGCCCGACCAATCCTACATAAATATTTATACTCACACATACATACTATGTATATGTATGTACATAGCTGCATATAAACCCATAAAACGCCTCATTTATTGCACCTACGTGGATGTTAACAGTATTGTTGTCGGATGGAGAGAATGGCGCAGCATGTGACAATTACTTTTTCATTGTCTTCGTATGTTGGCTGCAGGTGATGCAATGCCCAGCTGCAGGTACCGTTATTCGATTTAAAATATTTTGAAATTTAACTTCAATTCGGCAGTTCTTTAAGGTTTTATGTGGAGAGAGCGTTTGTATGCGCATACTATTTCAGTTTATTTTAATATGAAGGCAAATACTGAGAGAGAGAGAGAGAGAGAAAGAGAGAGAAAGATGAAGACAGAAAAATAGAGTTAGAGCGCCAAATGCTCGATAGCTTTACATGAATTGCCTGTTGACTTATAAGGTGTAGAGTTTAGTTTAATAATTCATATGTCACTTTGACGGTGACAGTTCTGTCTTGGAGCAAAGTTTGACAAAATGTCATTATTATAGCCCCTTATGATGAGTTGCGTTTTGCGACTAACATTTTTTAAAAATATTGCAAATGTATTTATTGCGCTTAAAGTATTTTAAAAATATGAAAAAACTGCATTTCTTGTGGAAGAAGAATTTTTTTCAGAGTCAAAAAACAGTATCTGTTGACGCAGAAAGCTTTCTCAGAGTCAAAGAATCTAGTACACCTGATTTTAATAACTTGGTAGGGACAGTTTTTTCGTGGAGAAAACTGCTGTCGTCTTCATTTTTGTCCATTATAAATGATGAGGTTGCTTTCTAAGATACTTTTTATGTTTGGAAGTCCAAAATTGATACACTTAAATATTAGCAAAATTCGTTAGGTAATCAGAACCACAACAAGCCTTGGTAATATTTGTTGACTCTGTTATTATTGTACTGTCTTCTAAACTTATTATTGGAAGAAAATAGCCGAAGCCAATTTATTTATGAACCTCTCCGTATCAATGCTATATCTTTGAAAACGTTCTTAGTATATTACTATGAGAATTCTACAGCGCAGAGAGAGAGAGAGAGTGCGGGCGAGAGGTGATATTTAATAAAAGTGCTTGTGCTGTTAGAACTTTAAGTTTCCTTAAACTTCAATTTCAAAATACAAGTCTCAAAATGTGAAGGAGAGAGATGATTATCTCATTTAAAAGCAATTATGAATTATTATTACCCTGTCAGAACTTGGGAGCGGTCACTTAAATATCTATTAATAAAGTGTAAATAAATTTTTAATTGGTATGCTGAATGCATTCATTCCTACAAATTGTCTAGGATTTTGAATGTACATCAATGGTTGTTGCACATAACTATGTAATTCCTCCCTGCGGCAATCGCTCACTTATTTCCCTATTCGAATAACAATCGATTACTACACATGTAATGCAATTTAAAGCACGTGGATGATTTTAAACAACGAGGAGAGCAAGCAGACAAGATATTTCTACTGATTGCATTATGGTATTACAAGATGAGAAACGTTAAACTCTTTGTTAATCCTTAATTGAATTTTGATTGAATATCGAATTTAGCATTCGAAGTTGCATTAAGTTGCATTTAAATTGCATGTTTGTTTAATTGGCCATTTAGAAGAGAACTACTTAGCAAATTATGTTTAAATTCAGTTATGGAGAAAATTTAGTACTTTTAAATAAAATTTAATTATTTAAATCCAGAATGTATCGAAAAATACTTGTAATTTTTGCTTTTTCGCTTGGCTAGAACCTTTGAGCATTAGTTTTGCAGTAAGCTTGCAGGTATATCGAGAGCTTCAAAAATAACAACCAAAGGAGAATATATGTAAAATATTGCCTACAATCAGGTGCTTCCCTCATTGTTTAGCCGAATCACATACCCTTTATTAAAATAAGTATATTGTATCTACTTTATTTGTTGTGTAAAAACAGAGTCTTGATTTCAATTCTATTCTCTATCGATTTCCATTTTTGGATACGGCTTTAACGGTATTAAAAAGAGGTGTTTTATGTTTACAGAAATAATTTGTGAGATCAATAATTTAATCGATTTATCGATCACTAAATTTTGTAAAAATATCGTTATTAGAAATCGATTTATCGATTACTGAATTTTGAAAAAATATCGATTTATCGATTATTAAACTTTGTAAAAATATTTTTGAAAGACATTTTTTTCACAACCCCCTCGACTTTTTAGTACGATTTCAATGAAAATCTTATCGATAATTTAGTCGATAATCAAACTTTTTCATTATTATAGAAACGATTATTTATTCATCATATGTTCCATTATTGCTTATTTCTATACATATATTATTAATCGTGAGACACGACGTTTCATTTATACATAAATAATATTGAAAACATTTTATTGTCAACCAATAACGATTTTTCAAAAAGAATAATCCAGTTTTTAAATAAAATAATATTATCGAATATTCAATACACTTGTAAGAAATTTATTATTTAAACGATTTATCGATTGTTAACTTTATAATTTAATCGATTATTGATTATTGATTATTAATTTTATATCTTATTCGATTTATAAGTTATTAATTTTATATTTGAATCAATTTATTAATTATTAGCAATATATTTAATCGATTTATCGATTATTAAAATTTTCGATTATTTTTGTTGAAACATTTTTTTTATATAAAATATAAATCTTGAGGTGGTTTACTTTATAATTTTATGAAAATAGTAATTTTGAATGTTTGTTATTGTTTATCGGTATTGAGATCCTGCAGCGAGTGATATGAAAACTAACGTTGTGCAAATACTTATTTATGGTAGTAATGAAACGACAATTAGTATATATTGACTGAAATCAGTTGTTTCTTTAATATAAAAACCTGTTATCGACATAATCGGTTGGATCGATATTTATGATTTACAATATTAACTCTGTACTCATATAAGAATGTATTCTTCTTAAGAAATTTAAGATGTAACGCTAAACTTTTTATTTCAACCATTATTTTTTGACGATACAAATGTTATCGATCACCGATGTTTTAATAGAATAATCGATAATTTTCGATATATTTATAATCGATTTAAAATTTGTGTTTTTCCTAAGGTGAAACACCAAATTTTTTTCAACATTTAGTAATTAACAATTTTTTGTTTCAACAATTATTTTTTAACGATATATATGTTATCGATTATTATATTCGATATATTTATAAACGATTGCAGATTTTATGTGCGACTCGTTTTGATTTTAATAGAAGTCAGTGCATGTTACCATAGTTGGCTTCATTCAACTCGCCTTTCTGCTCATTTCGGCCTACAAATATTCAGCGCCAGCTTGCTATATCACCCGCTGTTACATCCTCAGTGCATGTTTTCCAGTTTTGCATAAAAAAAAATTATGAAATAGTTACCAACATACCAAAAAAGGCTACCACATATTATTTCTGCCCAACATTTTCATATCCAATTTAAAGCTTGTTTGCTTAAACTGGCCAATATACAATAAATTACGTTTTATAGCTTTGCGGTAAAGTTTTAACTACTACAACCACACTTAATTTCATATCAAGCGTACTTAAGCAAAAAAGTATCATTCCAATGGACGGTAAGCACCTGACAATGCCCGGCAACATAGCGGCTACACGCAGCTTGCCGAGATTCACAATTAACCCTCATAAAACAAAGGCATAAGTTCATAAAACCGAAATTAATTTGTGGAAACTGCAAAACTTCATTGTACCTATGTTCTGTGTGCTTTTTTATTGTATTCGTTGTGGTTGTTCGTGGTAGGCTGCCGGCTCTGGCTTAAAGCGGGTAAAGTACAAGGACACAATGGGAGAGTCTGTATGTATGGAGATATTATAATTGGGTGCATGTACATTTTTGCTTGCTTTTTACAAACATCACACTTGTGTTGTTGTGTTTTGTATGAGAGTGTAAGGATGGTTGTGTGCTTGCATGTCAGCTGCGAGATAACCAAGAGAAATCTGAAATTTTGCAATTTACTTCTTTGTTGGCGAAATAAGTATATGGAACTTATATGCGACTGCAGAACAACAAAAGCAGCAACAATTTAAAATTAGTTTGGGATTATATGTATACAGGGTGCTTCAATTCTGGTTATATTGCTTTGTTGTCGTCAAATACTTTGTTATATTCAGTTTTTCGAGGGCAGTTCGCAAAGGAAAGTTTTATTTTTATGTAACCAAATGACTTACCAATTTTAGACCTCCTACTGTATTTTAATGTCTTATGGGAGACAAAAGAAACGGTTCCAGCTACTTTGTGAATCGGAAGTTGGACAACCTTTCGTGTTTTAAAAAGAGGGCGCTGAAAGTAGCTTTCAAAAACGATTGATTCTGTTGCTGAATCTAAAATAAAATTCTCGCCAAATAACTGCTAAGGAAGTTGACTGGACGGTTGCCTCTTTTTGAGGATAAATTAAGCTCGATTTGATCTGGAGAATGCAATCTCGGTTGAGCTCGTTTCTAATAGCCATGACAATCTATCACCGACCGATATGTTCTAAATAAAAACTTCTGTAAGATCAACCCTATATCGTTCAAGAATCTGAATAAAGGCTTTTACTCGAAGTGAAGACGAGCTGGAAATTGCCTCTTTTATTCACAACACTACATGTAAACTCTAAACTGTTCAGACTTTCGCCGAATACTATAATACTTTAAAAGCTGTAAGCTCAAGGTAAGTTTCGACGTTTTTAGCGAAAATAACTCTTTTGTCGGGAACTCCTGATTTTGTGGAAAAAGGCGACAGAACTTCTTTTTGTATTAAAAGAAACGTCGAGAACCATAATTGAGTAATTCGGAACTCACATCGAGCTCTGCGGTTATTATTCAAGCTTTCTGATCAATTTGGTCAGGCGTTGCACGCTTTATGGTCCCTGTGATGGTGTCGAAGGCTGTATGTATATGTTTAGGTTTATTTATACAGGTTGATTTGCTTTACTTAAATGTGCTTTATTTAAGTAGATCGCTCGAGTGAATTTCAGCAATTTGCAGGAGGGGTTACTGAGATCGGATGGGTTAATTTTGATAGATATGCTGCAGATATATAGATGCTTACATAAAATCTAAAGACTTGAAGTAAAATTTAGATAAGCGAAGTACTTTTTTCATTATTTTCGGTAAACTGCATTACTGGAGACATTTTCGTCAATATGAAAAGCAAAAAAAAATTGTATAAATACAAGGAGCGTTTCAAAGTAAACAGGACTTTTTGTATCTAGTACCCCCTGGTGGTGCTATCTACATATACGTCGGTTGGTGCATTAGAATCTGCTATCTTTATTGATTGTCCAGTAAGATATGACATTTCATCGATTGGAAGTGAAGTTATTGCGTTTTAAGGGTCAGCATGTTTGTGTTATCTTCGAAATGAAACAAGTTTATGGCGATGATTACCTATCCCGTAGCAGAGTGCACGAGTGGTTTCAACGTTATCAAAGTGGTCGTGAGGACATAAATGACGATCAACATGTGGGCCAATCAAAATCCGTGATCGTCGGAAATTCATCGTCAAAAATCAGACCAAATCATCAATGAAATTCATGGAAATGGAACATCGATTTATCGCATTTTTTTTTTTTTTTTTTAAGTCCTGTTTACTTTGGAACGCGCCTTGTAGTCATTTGGACCTTGCCAGATTCACACTAGATTGATTTTAATTTCCTTGCTTTCAGAATTTCTTCGTTTTGAATTGACGAAGTCTTCTATACATAAAACCAAGTCTCGAAAAAGATATCTGTAATCTTTCTATCAGCACAGTTAAACCGATCATTTTAGCTGAACTCAGTATGCTCCCAGCATTATTAAGACACACCCTTTATATTTGTAAATGCTTATATGCAACTTCAAACAGGAAGTGCAACGTAGCGAAAAAAGGACATATGCGACAAGCGCTTACCATTTGCCGAACACTATGCCACCGCAACAACACTTAGCACCACTCAAACTGAAGCACACCAGCTTCCCATGGAACTCAAAGCGCTAAACTGTTATTGCTTGTACGCTTGCTACCTAACATATTTACAACGCTGGAGGCATGCTACAACAGCCGCCATTGTTGGCTCGTACTACCACAAACCAACTACCACCACATGCCACATACCATTTCTTTCCGGCATACAATCGCTGTTGAAATGAGTGAAGCACTCAGGCGGAAACTTACAAAATTGCCATTTCCAGGTGGGTCGATATGAGCTGCCAATACTGGGTTCTACTACGAGCTCCGAGCTATCGGACGCTTCACATTGTACGAGCTAGCACCAGTTTAGCCATGTGTTTGTGGTGTGGTGTGGCATAAGTGCATGCCACTCGGTTGCGGTGTGGCACTGTGACAGTGTGCAGTTTAAACTGCCTGTTAACATGCAATGGCAGCATCAGCACATACTCACACACACATACCTGCATTCATGCATGTTAATGTTGGAGGCGTTTTAGGGGAAAACTTGCAATGTTTAGCGTTTGCCATGTAATTTTCACAGTTTCAATTTTGTAACAGCAATTTTCACTTGTAATTTTCACATTCGTGCTCTTTTTCCCTACTCACACGCCGCCACCACAACAAACAGTCAAACATACCTACCTAGGTATATGGGGTACACTCTCAGGCATCAACTGTAACTTTGGCCCAGCACTTGGCAAAGAGTAAGTTACGTAACGCTTTCGCCACTTATGCACCCACTTGCCAAACGCTTGGCTTTCGCCGTTGAGTCTCACGCTTTGCTGCCCATCAACTTTTCACTTCCACTTTCTGCTCATTTGTAGTATTTTTAGTATGCATTTGATGTGTGCGCTCGCTCGTTCGTCAAGTGTTGCGGCAGCAACTCCGTGCGCTGACAGGAAGCGTCAAATGTTGCTACGCGCGCCCTCAGCAAATTGTGTTAAAAGTTCACCCTAACCTCATTTTTTACTGCACTCTCTCTTGCTATGTCCCTCGCGTGGCATTTATATCTTCGTGGGAATTTCACAGTGACGCTTTGAAGCGAAAAAACATCAAATTCATCATCATTGCCGCTGCTTAACCCATTTCGTTTGCTTTTACCTCATTTTCATCAAGTTGCATTTAAAAGAAAATAAACCGAGTGCGTCCTAAACTCTACTTCTAAGTACTCTGGCAGGCAGCTGAGTTGGACGAAATGAGTTTTTAAGAAGAAGAAAAAAAAATAATTTGTTATTTTGAAAGGATTCTTTTTTATATCCTATCAACGTGGTTGAGTGCATACATACAAGAAAATTAAAACTGCGAAAAAAAGTTTTTTGTTTCGAAATAAATACAAACACAAAAAAAAAACTGTTATCAAGTTAAAAAATCTCAAGTTACAATATTTAATATAAAATTAAAAAGGGAGAACTTTTTTTATAAATATTTGAAAAAAAATAAATAAAAATAAAAAACATTCAAGTGGAAACATTGTTATTTAAAACTAAATCAAAAAAGGTTTTGTTTTCAGATTTAATTTTTTATTAAATATTGTAATTTGAGATTTATTTTTCGAAGTATTAAAAACATATGTACATATATACAAAAATATACAGTAATAATATTAAAAAAATACACAGTAATAATAAATAAAAAAATATTAATAATGATAATTTTTTATTTAAAAAAATGCAAAATTAAAAATAATGGTTTTATAAAATCTATAAACTTTTTTCGCGTAAAATATTGAGGAATATTTACAAAACAAATAACACAACCAACAAAATGTCGATTTTATCAATTATATTTTAATTCGAACTAATTTTTCATTACTTTTTAAAAATCTTTAATACTAATTCCAGTTTTTTTAAACAAATTATAGACAATTTTTTTAATATTTTTGTTATTTATTTTGAAATTTTTTATGTTACAAATTTTATAAAATATTTATTGCCATTTTGAAAATTTTAATTTCCGAAAACATGGAATTTGATATTTGAGATTTTCCAATAGTTTTATTGTCATTTGGAAAATTTGTTATATTCAATAATTTTATAAAATTTTCTGATAAAAAAAAGTTGTATACAATTTTCTAATATTTTTATTGTCATTTTGTAGTTTTTTATGTTCAAATATAAAATTAATAAAAATTAATTATAAATTAATGTCATTTAAACATTTTTTATGTCGGAAAATTTTCTAATATTTTTTGAAATTAAAAAAAAATGTCTAGTACTTTTATTGTCGCTTTGAAATTTTTATTTTCCGAAATTGTTTAAAATGTATAATATTATCATTATTATTTTAAAAGTTTTTATATCCAAAAGTTTTCAAAAAATTATTTTTGCCATTTTAAAATTTTTATGTCCGAAAAGTTTTAATATTTTTTCATTTTAAAATTTTTCATCTCCGACAAGTTTCTAATATTGTTGGTGCCCTTTTCGAAATTTTAACCCAAAATTTTGTAAAATTTTCTTCTAATTTTGTATCATTTTGAAGTTTTTATGTACGAAAATTTTACAGTTTTTGAAAATAGTTTGCGTTAATATTAAAATTTCGAAAACAACAAATGTTTAAAAATAATATTATTATATACCTTTCTTAGAATTGTTTTTTGAAATTTTTGAAAAAATTTTGGCGTAATTTATTTTCAATATTGTTGTAAAAAGTCAGGTGTTTTTCTATTTTTTTATCGAAATTTTAAAAAAAGTTTTGGAGCAACTTTGTTTTCTGAAACTAAAAAAAAAACACGGTTTATACAAATATTTTTGGTCTCAATAGTTGATGGTTTACTTATTTTTTCGAAAATTGTATTTTTAAATACATTAGGAAAGATCTTTTTTCTCCAATAACATTTTATTAAATTATTATTTTTTATTTCTTAATAAATTTTTTAATTAAAAAAATCTTTTCAACTTAGTTTTTTATTAAATTATTTTCATTTACAAATTTGAACTTAAATTTTTTTTTGCTGTCCAAAATTTTTTGTTTCCACAAAATTATAAAAAAATTAAAATAAATTGGTTTTTTAGAATTAATTATTATTTCCAACAATTTTGGAAAGATATGTGATTGTTAGTTTTTATTAAATAATTTTGAAATCAATAATTTTTTTTAAATAAGTTTTTATAAATGTATTTTTATTAAAAATGCGTTATTAAATTAATTCCTCCAAATTTTTTTTGAAGCCAAAATGCCTAAAAACTATTTTGAATCTTAATATCTATTTAAAAAGAGTCATATATTACTAATTATGTTTGCTTAATTTTTTTTGAAAATTCTGCTTTTTAAATTGATATATATTGGAAATATTTTTTTATAATTTTTTTTAATATTGTTTTTTATTAAATTAATTTTAAAGAAAAGAAAGATATTTTTTTTCTGAAAATAATTTTTATTTTCTTTAAATATATTATATAATGTAAAGTGCTTCTAGAAAACTTTCCCGTGAAAATGTGTGAAAGTTTAATATTTTTTCGAATAAGTTTTGAAATTTAATTTTTTTTATTTCGAATTAATTATAAAAAATATTTTTTAATATTTTAGCGCGTAATTTGAGGAATTTTAGAATTTTTTAAAAACAGTTTATAAAAAATTTTCAACTTTAACGATTGTGTTTATTAATTGGTTTTATCAAAAAAAAAATTTTTTTATTAAAATAATCTCTGAATTCTAGAAATTAACTATGAAATTAAATTACAAATACATAAAATAACTCATTTTCAGAATTTTTGTTTAAAATTCAATCGTAATATTGTATTTTCTGTATTAAAATGTTTCGCTTCTTACATTTTTTCAACGAAAAAGTTGGAAATTTAAAATCTAATTATTCTCATACATGCCGCTCCCCAAAGCACCCAGGCTTAGATGCATTTTCTACGCCCCAACTACACTCCACAAAAGCGTTATGCAATTTTTACTAAAACCCTTTCACTACACATTTTCCGTGCATTGCACATTTCACACTCACACAACTGCAGCCGAACTCACGCCTCATTTGCATGCCACACCCGAACACAATTTATCAGAATTTCTCTCTCATCCAACTTGCTAGTCACAAGCAACTGTGTCGAGTTAAGCTGCTGTCCGGCATAATAGTCACAGCGCCCTGTGCGTCTGGCAGCACTGCGCCATGGGCATGCAAAAGGACATGCAAAAGGATATGCAAATTCATTTCGTTAAGATTTGATTGAATTAAATATTTCACTTGCAGTTGGCGTTCTGTTGCAAGTTTAATTTCATTGCACTGCAACTAGGTATCTTCTGTCATCCAGTTGAAATATTTCTGCCTTAGGATACAGGCGCTTTGAAGTGATCCTAACTGCAGCTAGGCGTGTGCAGTTGTGTGGAAAGATTGCTCTGTTCGGTCGAAGTGCTGGGTATGTGCAGTCATTAAGTGTATGCACTCTGCACGTAAGTGTATGTGTACATCTATAAAATATTGCTGCTATTTTTGTGGCTGACCATTCTGGATGAACAACTATTGTGATCCTTCAAACCACATCAAATGAAATTCTTGTGTCAGAGGTTAACGTTACAGGTCATTTACGATGTCTGCCGGCGGCGGCAACAGTAGCAAATGCACAGTTGCGCTTGCTCATTTATATATGTGTACATTGTAAGGTAGCCTAAAGGCAACTAAAGGTATGTTTTCATAGCTAAAAGGCTACTAAAACACAAATGTTTATGAGAAAGTGTAAATTATAAGACATCGTAAAGAGTACGCCATAAAAGTCTGTACTACTTGCTTGGTACCGGAAAAGACTCGGCTTCTTTGCGGGTTTCGCGATTCTTATTTACAAAACTTTATCATGAGTTTCGTCAACATTTTTGGAGCAATCTAGTCCGATGTAATTAGTTTCAAGAGGCTTGAGAAATTGATAATCGCTCTGTCAAAACTCTACACATAAAGTCAGCAGACTGCATTTCCGACATCTCTCTTAATCTAAGTTGTGTTATATGACCCTGATTCTGGCCTCTAGTCTCTAAATGATCTTAATGGCATATCAACTGAATTTGCTTCAGCGAAAATTGACCACTAAGCTCACGTCGTTAAGCCTAAGGTTAAGGTATCCCTTAGTGAAAAAATCTTCTCCGAAACTAGTGGTTATGCCCAGTATGTAGTCGATATAATTGATATGAAACAGAAATAAGTTATATCACAATTATTCGTATGTTCAAACAAAATGTTCGCAGACAACGGTATAATGAACAAATATTTCAGTTCTGAGCAAAAAAACTGAACGACCAAAACGCCAAAAATAAATTTTATTAAAAATTCGCCTGAAAATAATTTATTTTTAAATCACTTTTTTCTTTTCACGCTTTTCGTGACAATTTATTGCGAAAGTTTTGCGGGCCGGGCTACTTTTCGCCGGTTTTTTTTCTGTTTTCGTTTTTCCGCTTTTCTCGCTTTAATTTCGACGGTAATGTGTTTACTTTCATTGTAGCCACACCTCTAAAACTCGTCAATATATTTTACTTTGTTTACCGTTGCGTTCGTTTGGCTTGCGGTGAAATTTTTCCGCTCACTGAATTTTTCTAACCGTTCATGGTTACTACACTAAACGCCTAAAGTTGCTGTTCTCTTTGATGAAACAATAGTTGGGCAGACACAAGCTTTAGACACAGGTAAAAATACATACATGTACATACATACTTGTATGCTATTATATATTAGTTGATATTAAGCAGATGCCAAATTCGAAACGCTTTAAAAAATGTTCGTTTTGGACATTTTTGATAAAAAGCTCACCGTTTTACCACATTAGCGAGTGGTTCCTTGCCAAGGGAGTTCAGATGGCCATATAAAAATGTAATGAGTATGAGGAAGTCAAACTTAATATCTTTAAATAAAAAGATATATGCGAGCTTCAAGTTATTCCCAAATATGATTAATCCGCTAGATGGCGCTGTGGTGTCTTATTATCAAACGAAAGGAGAGCTGGAAGTAAGCATAGTTTAGCCTTTGTTAAGTAATAATTTGAAAGATAAGGTAAAAATATATTTTTTAACCATTTTCTGGAAGAGACATGCATACTATACTATATACCGAAGGCTACTGAAAAGTAATACCATTTAATAAACGCAGTGAGAATGTGACTTCGAATTAAAAGAAGAGAGAGAGAGAAAGAGACTCTTGAAGAGAAAGAGATAATTCTTCAAAATTGTCTGCTCTATGGACAGAAATCCCGACCAATCCATTGTTACGAGTATCAAGTAACTAAACGTCGAAAGCATAGCTTGTCTCATGGATATTCTCTTTATCTCTCTCTCTCTCTGTCCTAATTGGTATCTTTTCGAAAACCATTTTTACTTTCTAATAGCTGAAGGTTGATCCATTTCGAGGTTCTCTCTTTTTTGGGGAATATTTATTATCCTTCGAAAGAAAGTGAAATTATACGCTCACCGAAGTGTCGTTAAAAAAACTTATTCATTGATGCGATGTATGGGAAGTGGCGCCGTTTCGTTGAAATAAAATGGCGCCAAGATCATGAACCTCAATTTAAGGAATCAAATAGTACGTTATCATGGCGCCATAACGGTAGCCATTGCCGGTTACGTTCTCACGGCATAATTTTTGAATACATGTAGAACAATGATTTCTATGAAACACAAACCATACCAAACCGTTGTTTTTTTCTGGATGATACCATACCAGCTCTTGAATCTCTTCAGGTTGTGTCCATTGAGCCAGAAATGGGTCTCATCGCTGAAATAAATTTGTCTCGAAACGACGAATTTTTTTGGAACTTTTCAAGAGCCCATAGAGCGAAGCGATGTCGCTTGCAATGATCGAACGGGTTCAGTTCTTACAATATCGTCGTAGAATGTGTCAAGTCGTTTCAAACGTCAGTTCGAGTTGCTGCGAACGGCGTCGAATCGACTCTCCTTCGAGTACACTTTCAGCTACGACTGCTTTATTTTCTTGCCTGCCTACTGGTCGTGGTCTATTCGATCGAATATTATAAAATAATGAATATTGAGTCGCGTCTCAAGATGAGTGATGGTTGAAAATAGTATGCTGAATGAGTTGATTATACTGACCATAAGATGAGAACATGAACATGAATTTTCGTAATAAAGTTGAACGATTTGTAAACGTTTTTCGTGCATCATTCTTGCCATGATAAAATGGCAAGTAATACTGAACAAAAATAACATGACAGTTTGATACGACTCACTCAAAAAAAGGCTATTGAAAGAATTACATCACTCTTTGGATGCAATAAAGCATAGCTAAATACCCATTTGCACTAGTCAGGTGCTTAGCTAATTTACACACAATTATCAAACTATTCACCAAATTTTTCCATTGACTTTTGTTTTGCCCACGGCACGCTACTTTTTATTGTGAAATTGTGCGAATTTAATTTTTAGATTATTATTAGGGTGGGTAAAAAAAAAAAAATTTTATAAAATATTTTATTGTTCCCTTCGTACTCTGAAAAAAATGATTGCTTGATAGCTCTAAGCAAGACTCTCTAAGTGTGAGCTCATATTTGTAAGGGGAAGGTTCTTCGCCTAACGGTTTTCTATTATTTTTTTCTTATTATCAGATGGAACAATTCTTCTTGTTGAACCTTATTTTAGAGGTGTCTGTCAACCCATTTTTCGGACTACGAAGTAAAAAAGAAAAAAAAATTCGATTTTTTTAAACACCCTAATATATAAATGGTATATATAAACATTTATAAATTTTTTTTGCAAAAATTTATCGTTTTTGGAGTCTTGACTTATTATACCTAATGAATTGGAAATGAGTAAATATTTGTAGATCATTTGCAACTTGTTGAAATGTCTTTATTTGCATGCCGAAAATGTCTGAGTCATGCGACCAGCCGGTCGGCTAAACATTGTGGCATACCACTTAAATTTATTTGAGTAAACAAAGTTGCACACAAGAGTTTAAAAAATACGAAGATATATGTTTATACATATAAGCAGTACAATTAAGCATGGGGTCTATCAGGTCTTTAAGATGATTGCTTCGAAATTGTATTGGCTTTACAAGGAGCCTCATACTGATAAGTTGAGACAATTCATAAGCTCTCGAAATGTTTTTGAATTTCCGTTTTTGATATTAAGAATCTCTAATGTTCGAAGATCACGACTTTTATCGTTTAGTTTGTGGGGTGACTATATGATATATGTAATAAGCAGCTTCTTGACAAGAAAAGGACAAGTTGAAAATTTCAGTTGATATCTCATTAACTGGACGGAGAGTTGAGCACGGTTATATATACTCAGCTTATCATGCTGATCATTTTTCATATATATTTTATAGGGTTTTCGGCATTTCTTTGTGTGTGTTCATTCAGGTTGAAATAAATACCGATCATATTTGTTTAATCGATTGAACGTTCTTGACTAAAATGCTTTTGTTCTATATGTTTTAGTTCCGCAGCGTTAGAATTCAGAGTTATAGGACTATATTTGGTTCAAGAACAAATTGGTCTCTTCTAAAACGCAAATGAATTATTGATCCACTAAGACCTACCGGGTACCGTGTTGAGTGGTTGAAGTTATACTCGATGAGCCTGGGACTGTACTTCCGGGCAAAGGGAAAATATAAAATTCAGAAATTAAATATTGTTTTGTTGCTCAATGCAACAGATTAAGCTGTTTGGAGTATTTCTAACCTCAAAAAGTTTTACAAATCAGTGATTAGCTCCAAGCATAGTTCTGCCTTTAACTAATCTACTACAAATCTCCACCCATTGGCACACCCTTTATGTGTATTTAAATATTTAATTCTTATTTATATTTGCTTACATATGGAATTTGCAACAAAAAAAAAGCACCGCAATTGTGGTCACGCTGCTAGAAGTGTAAATAAGAAAATTCCGAATATTTCCCATTCGCAAAAAGTGCCGTTACGCCGGCACTTGTGCGAGTGTACAAAAAACGTGATGTTGAAATGTGTGGTTTTTCTGGAAATCTTAAAGCTTACCTAACTATTAGCCGGCATATGTATACCACATACATACATACATGTATGTACATTTGTGTGGGTTTGTATGAAGGCGTGTGCAATGATTATACAACTTACGCTCGATTTGCCAACTAATTTGTATGTATTTACAATAGCAACCCTTCTTTTTGCAACAAAGCTAGCGAAACAAATGTCTGTGCAAATAAATAAACATACATACATATGTACCTGTGTAGATACCACATATTTACTTTATGTTTTCTAAAGAAATGAGCTTAAATATTTAATTGAATTGTAATCCTCTGCATGACTTTCAGAATTTATGGTAGGAAATAATTTATTACGGCCATATTTAAGAGTGTGTCTTTCTTTAAATGTGAACATACATACATACATAGGTATATATATGTACATGCATATATGATATAAATAATTTCCTCGCACGCATGCTCGACCAATTCCAGGAAATCCACTTAAGCTTTAGCAAGCTTTATTAGCCGACAATAAAATTCAAATGTACTATTAACAAAGACATTTGCTTATTTGGTTTCAAGTACTTACAAAAAAATTT
>NW_017536507.1:109297-154027 GCF_001853355.1 Bactrocera latifrons | reverse complement strand
AACTAAACTAAATGAAATGTAAAAAATATTTACTAAATACTAAAATTAAAATTTTCACTGGAAATGCAATGCTTCTAAATCTTATCTAACTTTAACGCGTTTATTAATTTAAGTTTATTTAAAATTGCAAAAAAAAAGGGTAAAACTTCGAAATTTTTGAATCCGTTGCCATTTCCATATCAATGTTATAGTTTTCCTTAATTTTAAAATTTCAAACAGTTGACAATCTTCTAATCGGTTATTCATTTGAAACATCTGATTATAATCTTGAAACGTTTATAAAAAATTTCATCTGTTCCTATATATTGTTATTTTTTTACACGGTTTCTCTTATGGTAATAATAATATGTTGCCTACATTTTGGGTGCAAGCAATATACGCTCAACACAAAAATTTTTACTGTCGCTAATTTGTAGGTTATACTCTATTTTACACTTCCTTAGCAATTGCTGCCGCTATTTTTACTATACGAACATATTTTTAGTGCAGGACAAATCAATTTCATATCGATATGTACTTTTTTTTTTTTTGATAATTTTTTATTTCATTTATACGCACTTTTTGTAAATAAAATTATTATTATCTTATTTGTCAAGTAATTTTCGGATATTAAAGCAATATTACCATTATGTAACTGAACATTTTACATAAAAGTTGTACTTTTCCCATCTTGAATAACGTTTTAATAATGATAATAAACATTTCCAATTAAATTTGAAGTTTCTATGTTTTTCTTTAAACAAATAGGGAGCTTTGAAATGGATCAATCTTTAATAATAAATATATTGTAAACTAAAATTGTATTTTTGGCAAGCTTGTAGCTTGAAATAATGAAGACAAGCAGAGTTCTTGTAAACGTTGCCTACATTTCAGCGCGCATACCAAACATGGATTTATCTTAGGAAAAGTAAAGTTTATTGAAAACAAGTAAGGAAGGGCTAAGTTCGGGTGTCACCGAACATTTCATACTCTCGCTTGATAAAATGATAATCGAGATTTCATTATCCGTCATTTACATATTTTTTTATTTTGCTGTAAAATTAATTAGAAGAGATCAATTTGTGTACTTTGAGTATTGAATTGTATTTTCATTTATTTCAATTGTATTGAAAARTTATAGTCCGATCACGACAATTTTTCCACAAGGGATACCTCAGCATAAATAACGTATTTGTGTAAAGTTTTATTCCGCTATCATCATTGGTTCCTAATGTATATATATTATACAGAGAAGGCATCAGATGGAATTCAAAATAGCGGTATATTGGAAAAAGCATGATTGTGAATCGATTTCACCTATGTTTTGTACATGTCATCAGGGTTTAATATATTATATACCGAATTTCATTGAAATCGGTTGAGTACTTCCTGAGATATGGTTTTTGGTCCATAAGTGGGCGGCGCCCCGCCCATTTTCAATTTTTAAAAAAAGCCTGATTGCAGCTTCCTTCTATCATTTCTTCCGTAAAATTGAGTGTTTGTGACGTTTTCTGTTAGTCGGTTAACGCACTTTTAGTGATTTTCAACATAACCTTTGTATGGGAGGTGGGCGTGGTTATTATCCAATTTCCTCCATTTTTAAACTGTATATGGAAATGCCTGAGGGAAACGACTCTGTAGAGTTTGGTTGACATAGCTATAGTAGTTTCCGAGATATGTACAAAAAAATTAGTAGGGGTGGGGCCACGCCCACTTCTCCAACAAAATTACGTCCAAATATGTCGCTCTCTAATGCGATCCTTTGTGCCAAATTTCACCTTAATATCTTTATTTATGGCTTAGTTATGACACTTTATAAGTTTTCGGTKTTCGCCATTTTGTGGGCGTGGCAGTTAGCCGATTTTGCCCATCTTCGAACTTAACCTTCTTATGGAGCCAAGAGATACGTGTACGAAGTTTCATCTCAATTTGTACTCAAGTTACAGCTTGCACGAACGGACGGACAGACGGACGGACTGACATCCGGATTTCAACTCTACTCGCCACTCTGATCACTTTGGTATATATAACCCTATATCTGACTCTTTTAGTTTTAGGACTTACAAACAACCGTTATGTRAACAAAACTATAATACTCTCCATAGAAAATTTGTTGCGAGAGTATAAAAATAACATATACGCAGAGATAAATATAATATTAGAAACACTTTCCGCTTTCCACTTTTATACATACATATATTACATAGCATGCAACAATCAAATTTGCGGTCCACAGCATTCAACACACTGCAACATTCAACACTCGAATGATGTTTAACTACATTGTTGATGTTTCATGTCAAACAGAAGTACATGTGTATTTATACATATATACTACATGTGTAGATATGATATGTTTTCGCCATGTGCAAGTGTTTCATCAACTTCCTTCACTTTCAACACAAGCTCTGCTTCCTTGAAATGTGCTGTGTTGGTCATTTCCTGTTTTTCAAGGCAGCTGTGTTAATTCCTGGAAACACATCAAAAACAATGAACTACAAATATGACAGTTGTTATCATTATGATCGAATAATTAATAGAAGACATGTTGTTGTTCTCGGTTTATGTTGTTTGTATGCATGCATATTTCGAATTCCAGTGGCGTGTGCTAAACTCCGAGCAAATAAATACCACAATCCATGTGATGCATGTTTGTATGTAAGTAAGTGGCAGCAGTAGCGCCTTGTGGCTCTTTTTGCTGCCGGTTATTTCAATGATAAGACACTTACTATAAATTAGTGTCGTATTTACACAACTTTAAATTAATTAAATAGTTTGTATCGATAAGGAAATATGGGAATTGGAATGTATGCAGTGAGTACTCTATAGCCATATATGTCTATATTTGAGTAAGTGCATTAAAGTCTGTCGATTTTGTCCTATAATGTGAGGGAAATATTCTACAAATCATGTTGAACAACTTTACCTGGGAGACTATAGCTCTAAAAGCGGTTTCGGTTCAACGAATTTTAAGATGAAGTTTAGAAAAATCTGAGATATGTGATTTGTGATAAAGCTGTGCGATATGTCCCATTCCGACAAATAACCGACAAAATGTCTAAATGCACTTACGTCTTAAATTTCGTACGAATATTTCAAAATTTGATAAACAAATTTGTATGACCCCAAAAAAATTTCGCCATAAAATTACTAGAACATTTCCTTCAAACGTGATTTTTTCATTTTTTCTTTTTGACACCCTAGAAATCTACCCGCTCTAATATACACATGTATAAAATTTAACTCGAATCAATAACAATGTTAGCTTAACTAAATCTTAGTGCAAATTTGTTATGTAAACAAAATTATTTAGAAAATTTAGTGAAAATATTTATTCAAGAAAAATAGCAAGCGGCTTCCTAGCTGCGAAAAAAAACCCGCTAGGTTAGCGTACTGTGTGCAAATATAGCGCTCAGGGAATATAAGAAGTTTGCTAGAAGCTAGACAAGAAAGAACTCTGCTGGGCAAAATCTCCTTTCAAACTCTAGGAAACTTCGATGTTAACAAAAACCTATACATTTACTTTGGGAATACTGATGCTAGCTCACACATGTCTAAAGATGTGGTTATGAAAAGCATTTAAATTTCCCAACTTTAAGGGATTACGTTGAAAAGTAGTGGTCCTGGATATGTTCAATGGGGATCAGGCCAAACAACTACTTGAAGGTTGAATTGCTGGCAATTAGAAGAATTATCTGCAAATTTTTTCAAAAATCGTTTCATCGTTTTCCTTAAAGGAGTCTGGAGACTACGTAAAGTAACACCAAAACCAAAGTTCTGAATATTGTTATGTAAGGTCTAAAGCGGCAGTTAATTTAAGGGATTCTTCCGATTCAATAAAATTATAGCTTCACAATCTCGATAAAATACTACCACACTCTTCGTGACTTCTTCGAAAGTTCTGAATATTTAGTTGTTAAGTACTTTTCCGGCACAAAAGAACATATTTCAAAAGGTTCACATGGTATCATAACTCCCTTAGCATTAAAAGTTTTTTAAGGTTGGACAAAGCTTGGTGTTCGATGGTCTGAACCCACATAATGTGATTCCGAACCTACATAAGATTCATTTAGTTACTCAACTAATCGCGAAGTGAAAGAAAATAACAGAACCAATCAGAATTTTTACGCAGAATTGTATACGCAAAGCCTAAAATGTCTATATCTCTGTGGATCAAGTTAAAAAATTGTGAGCCCTTCTGTGTACCGAAAACAGGGAAAGTATTTGAAAAGTTCAAAGTAGTAGTATATGACGATTACAAGAAATGCCTCAAAACTCTTTCTAAAGTTGGTGTCGTTGCTTTGATGCATATTATTTACTGAAAAGAGACCGGAGATTCTACTAAAAGGAGACCGGAGTGAAATTCTTAGTACAAAAACCATATATCTAAGCATTAAGTATCTCCACAACTATACTTAAAGACTATTATTTCATAGATTTGAATAGTTCAGATACTCAACAGAACGTCTAATAAAAAAAAGTCTCTCTCTAAATAAAAAAAAGTATCGGAAACTATTAGAATTTTACACTGAAATGAAGGCAGTCAGCCATTCAAAAGAAAATTCGCTCGAAATGAAAACTACCCATCGGAGTTGCTTAAAAATTCTTCAAAGTGAATTAGCCCACGAGTGATACAAAGCCTCTAAAGACAGTCGAGATTCGTTGAAGACATGCCTTGTTCTGGACGACCAACCAACCTCTTCAACTGATGAAAATATTAAAAAGAGTGAAGGATAGGTGTTTGAAAATTGTCAGGCAAGTGTTAGAGAGATGGCAAGAGCGCTCGACATCTCTCGCGAGTCCGTTGGAATGTTATTTTTGGATGGTTTAGGTAAAAAAACACGTTCTTGCTCAACGCGTCCCGATGAAGCTGAATGATTTTCCAACAAAGGTCCCTTTGGACATGTTTGATCGAGTGAATTCCGACCCCAGATTCATACAGAGCACTATAACTGACGACGAGACACGGGTTAATGGATTTTACATACAAACAAGTCAACAATCATCGGTATGCAGGGAAAAAACTAGCTGAAACCAAAAAAAAATCACGCCATAGCCGCTCAAAAATCTCATTGATTTTTTCGATACTCATGGTTTGGTGCATTATGAATTTGTGCCAGAAGTATAAACGGTCAATGAAATCTTCTTTTGGCCGTACTGAGGCTTTTGTGTGAGAGATCTATTCATGTATTTTCCACGATGATGATTCACCATCGCATTGCGCCTTGATTGTGTTCGAATTTAAAGCCAAAAATGCAATCAGTGTCATCGTTCTTATGAAAAGTGTCCTGGGGGCTGGAAAAATAATTGGCATAAAAATATTAATAAATAAACATTGATGAATAATTAGATATATGATATTTTTTTACAATGTGCGGGTACTTTTATATCATAATGTATGTAGAGGTATTGAATTTTCTCCTTTTGACTCCTCCGCAATACTTTCTGTGCTTGCTTTTGTTTATATTTATAGTGTATATTTTTGCCAGGGAATCAGTTTGCATATATACCGATATTTATGACTTAATTTTTTCAATAATTATTTTGCACTTATTTTCCATTCCTACGTAAGTAGTAAACTTTGGTGATGCCTTTGACCCCACTTGCTCTAATTAGCCTTCATAACAATATTTACTACGACGATCATAATAAAAATTAGATAACATCAATGCAAACTAATAAATTAACAAATTTTCTAATTGCTTCCGAATATTTTTTCAGCGGTCACACATTTTGGCGCAACAAACGACTGACGTTATTTGTTGATCTAGTTCACTTTTCGCACCAAAGTGTGAAGTAATACGCTATGATATACTTAAATATGACGATGCTACGCAAATAAGGCTCGGCTTGGATACTCGATGGTTAAATGCGCGCACAAAACGTGCTGAAGGTACAACAATAGCACCAACAGCAGCAGCAGTAACAGAGCAAAGAATCGTGGTACAAAAGTGGTAAGTCGATACATTCCTTTCATCAAATGCAAATATATTCAGGCAATTTAATAGCTTTTAGCACTGAAAAATGTTTATTAAATGCCAGCGCGTGTGCAAAATCAATATATTTACCTACGCATGAATATTCACGTTTATAAGATGCAATTTCTTAATATAAGTCGTCATTTTAGTAAAGAATATGTGCTCGTTTTTTGAAGGAAGATATGTTGATTTGTGTTTAGTGCTTTGTCAGTAGGGCAGAAAGGCAAAAAAAAAATCATATTTACATGTTTACATGTTTACATGTTTATAAAAATGATAAATACATAAAAATAATAAACATCTGCTCTAAGTATCAAATCATCAGCATGCCGAGCTGAGTCGATTTAGACATGCCTAAACAAGTTCCATAATTTTTGAGATTTCGATTCGAAATTTTGGACATGTCTTTTTTTCCTCAAGAAGCCAATCATTTGTCGGGACCGCCGATATTTAACGACTATAACATATAGCTGCCATACAAACTGAACGATCGGAATCAAGTGCTTGTGTGGACAACTTTTTCTTTTGAAGAGGTATATTCAAGATTCTCCGAAGAAATTTTTCAGATCGCACCACTATAGCATATAGCTGTCATGCAAACTTGTCGATCAAAATCCATTTTCTACTAGATATCTTTTTTTATGGCAATTTTATATATTTTAATTATAGAAGATCACTTTTTTGCCGTTTTGTTTTCTTATTTTTCCAAATAATAATTTCAAACATGTGGCAACACACTTTTTTAGGAATGTTTCCGGTAGCAGTTTCACAAAAACTTTTTTAGTTTAGCACTCATATTGTAAAAATGAATTTTGTTGTATTCAAACTTCAAACAGATGGCAACCCCGCTCAATAAGGTAACTAGGTATTTAATATTTTGCGTAAAAAGTCCTTTTGAAGTCCTTTTAACGAAACCGAAGTTAATTTAAATTTTTTTTTTTTAATTTTTGCAATTAGTAATTTCAAATATGTGGCAACACGCTTTTTAAAAATGCTTCCAGTAGCAGTTTTCCAAAAATCTTTTTAGTTTTGCACTCATTGGTATTGGTATAAGTGAAATTCAAAGTTGAAACAGCTGGCAACGCTGCTCAATAAGCTTAAAAACTTTCTACTATTTCGCGAAAATTATATATCTGAGGCCTTTTCAATTTGATGGCCACGTTTCGTAAAAAATGTTATAGATGGCAACTCTTGTTATTTATTCTATTTATTTTGTTGAATAAAATTAAAAAAAAAAATTTAAATAATTGGCAACTCTTGTATTAATTCCATTTATTTTGTTAAATAAAACATAAAAAAATTTAGTAGGTAGCAACTCTTGTATTAATTACATTTATTTTGTTAAATGAAAAAAAAAATATTAAATAGTGGGTAACTCTTGTTCAACAAATTTGAAACTAAAAACTGTCTTAAAGCCCTTTATATTCACATTTTAATAGCTCATTTACTTTGCAAATTTGATTGAATCAAACTTCGAAACAAGTGGGTACTCCTCTCTAAAATATCCGGCAGAAATCTTATAAAAAATATTTTGCAGTAAAAACATGTTTATGCCCTTCTACTGTTATAACTATTAAGTAATTAAATACATTATTTACATACACCCTTTATTTGAAGTGAAGTTTGAAAGTATGGCAACGCTTTTAAAAATATTCGCAAATTTTATTTTTACATATTATATTTCTTAAGTAGTATATCATTTTGGAATATTTCATTTATATTGTTAAATAAAAATCTAGGTGGCAACCTTTGTTGAATAAATTTACAAATCCCATAAAGACTTTCATACAGCTTTTCACTTAATATTCACTTGTGCTCATTTAATTTTTCAATTTTGTTGAGTTCAAATTTTAAACAGGTGGTAACTTTTCTCAAAAATAATATTAAAAAATCTTGTTTATTTTGTGGAAACAATTTTGAAGTGCATCACTGATTTTATTCATATTAGTGAATTACAAATTACAAACATTTGGCGACCTTCCACATATTTGTGTTTTAACCCATACGGCGTACTACCCTGAGCAGTCCGAAAAACATATTACAAATACTTTTCAATTTAGATTAACACCTTCAATTTTTTCTCTAATAAGTAAAGTAAGTATAATATTCTTTAAATGTTTCGATTTCCTCACACACTTCTATAACGCCTGTAGCTACTGCATTATATTTTTCAATTCTCAACGATTGACTGTAGCTAATTTGAGCGTTTCGTGCCAATGAAACGCGTCAAATCACGTGAAATCATTTAAATTGATATGAATTGCTTTGGGGCATACGCTCACTCACCCATATGCATTTGGGAATGTGTATGTATTAGATGTTGCTGTATTGTTAAATTATGCTTATAACTGGTAAAGTGTGAATAATTTACTTGAAGGATATAATTGCAACAATTGGCAATTTACCGAGTGTCTGTAGACGAAGAGACGCAATAGAAGCCAAGCGAAATAATTTAAATCAATTATGTATCTATTTGTGGCGACCACACATGTGAGATGGCTGTAATTGACTGTGAAAATTATTATTTTATTTTACAAAATTTATTTTATTTTTCTTTATTTTATTCTATATATACCTATATGTTTATATTATTATTATTTTCATTAATATTTACTTTATTTTGAGCTGGTTAATAACACGACTTATCTGGCGCTAGGAACGAAACTCAGCTAAGTCAAGTTACACACCACAATAAGAGATAGAACTCATGTGACTACTGACAAATTAAGAGACTCTAATTTACTAGAGTCGGTCAGTTATTCTCAATGTCAAAAATGATGTCTTAGATAGATTAGATTTTTCTGGCACATCTACTCCTAAAAAGTATTGAAAAATCTGTTTGAAAAAGTGATCCATCTTCAAGTAAAGTCTTGTTCCACGTCCTGAACCTCTTTGAATTCATTTTGCTTTTCTGGTTCCTAAAATTGTCTCACGGTTCCTCCATTGTAATTTCAACTTATCAGAACTTAGTGTCCGTCTGGCTATTCGCGGTTTTGAGTTAAATAACTGAAATTTTATCCATGTTATTTTTGTTCCAAGAAGCTCTTCATTTCCTGAAATCGTCGATATTGGACCATTATATCACATAGCTGTCATATAAAATGAAAGCCCGTAATCAACTGTGGGTATGGAAAAATTCTTCGTTTGATGAGATATCTTCATGAAATTTGGCATTGCTTATTTTCAAAAAATTATTTTCAAAAAATTATTAAGATCGAACCACTATAGATACAAATTGACCTATCAAAATGAAGAAAAAGTGCTCTTTATATCGTAGCGAGTTCACGATTTTTCTTGTTTTTAGCATGTTGGATTTCAAAATATGCAGAATCAGAGTTAATTTATTTTTGACGTTTTAGTCCTTTATAAGTTATGTACGAAGTTCCAATTTGAGGGTTGATTTTTAAGGATTGTGGGATTATATTTCTAACTGTCCTCCTCCACCAACGTAGTGAAGGTCTTCTTCTTCCTCTGCTTGTCCCGGCGGTAGGAGGCTCATCTCACGGTAGTTGGCGGAGATTGTGGTCTCTCCCTTTTTGGGGATTGGGCAGGGCACACTTACATATATTCCAATCGACGAGCGTGCTTTCGTTCGACCATATCATAGTGGCCGGAGAAGTGTTTCCTCCCTAATTTTAGTATGTTCTGGGCATCAGTCACTAGATCGTAGTATATATACCTATATTATATTTATAGGTTATATTATTGATTCCAACCTTAAGCGAGACTTTTTATGGCATGCATGATTTCAATACTCTCCTAATCAGGTGGAATCTGCTTGATTGGAGTGGGTTAAGCTTTCTAAAATGCAATTTCGCGTTTGGTCTCTATGAGCCTTGTTCCAAGTCCGTTAAATGTCTTATTAACTAACCTCTAAGAGCTTTTTCAGTGAGTGCCTGCAAAATCTTCAGCATTCTCAAAAATCGAGTGCTTATTAATTTCTGTTTCCATGAGTAAATATATACTTGTACATATGTATATATGTATGCATTTATTTGTGCTGATAAACAACAATATTTGCATAAATATGTCAGTGTGAATCTTCTCGTCATCGCTTTCGTCAAAATCATCATTCATTTTGTAGGCCAAAGCACGCATACTCATGTGTCGTTTCAATTGATATTTGTCTGCATGTTTGTGTATGTGTGCTGGCGATAAGTCAGCGCAAATCCTTGTTTACTTTTGCTACCAAAACAGAGCAACGCGGAGCCGCTGACAAACAAGCGTGTGCTAAGTATGTGCGCGTGTCAGAAGCAAGTGGATTAGTCAACTTTCGATCGGAATTACGCACTTTGTCGGCGTTTGACGTTAAAGAAATTCACATGTTTGTATGTATGCGTGTGTATGTGCGTGTGTTCCTGCATGTAAATAAGTATTTAGCATATTTCTATACAACAGATTGCTGCTGATATGCCATTATGCCCTTATAAAAAAGCGTATGTACGCGTGTATGTAAGTGTCACTGTGCCCCGGTGCGTGCACGGTCACGCTTTCATGACCTGTTGACACTACTAAGTAACACTTTGATTGATTATTACGAGCAAAGGTTCTGTTTAAGCATATAAGCCATATCAGTCGGCCAGATGTGTATTTGCTAAGCTAAAAAATATGTACATACTTTTGTAAATGACTGTAGGTATATTCACTGATAAAGTTACGCTTCGAAATAACTGGAAAATATTAAAATTTGATTGAAATAAGAAATAAATACAAAAGTATCCACTCATAAATTTGATTTTGATAGTTCAGTTTGTATGGCAGCTATAAGCTATAGTTATTCGACCTCAGCACCTTCTTCGGAGATTTTATTATTTCTTTAGGCATGTCAAATTTCCCTTATAAATGTCATCAAATAAAAACACCCTCCATGCAAGCGCCGTCTTTTTGAATCCAAATGTTACCGGTAATACGAGCTTTAATTTCAGGCATCAAATAGTCAGATATCACGGCGCTATAAAAGAGACCATTGACCGTTCTCACCGGCATCATTTTTGAAGAAATATGGACCGATGTTTCCGCCGGCCTATAAACCATAACAAATCGTTGTTTTTTCTGGATGAAAGGGCAGCCATTGAAACTCTTCAGGTTGCTCTTCGTCTCAAATGTCATACCCATTTAGCCAGAAATGGGCCTAATCTTTTAACAAAATTTGGCTCAAAAACCACAGATTTTCTGGGAACTTCTCAAGAACCCATAGAGCGAATCAATGTCTCTTGGAAAGGTCGAGCAGATTCAGTTCTTACACAAACTGTATTTTGTATGCTTTCAATTTGAAATCTCGACGTAAAATGCGTCAAGTCATTTCGTACGCTCGTCAGAGTTGCTGCGAACGGCGCCGAATCGACTCCTCAGAGTCTTCGCGTACACTCTCAGCTACGGCTGCTATATTTTCTTTCCTGCATGCTGGACGTGGCCTATTCGGTCGACAGTTATCCAATAAGGACTGCTGGATCTCATGATGGGTGATGGCGTTGCAAATAGTATGCTCAGTATGCCGATTATGTTGACCTTAAGTTGAAGGAACCGCTCGAGGCACACTCTTTACAGAACGTGGAATTCTAGATCACCTGTTACATAGTAGAAGTAACAATTCACAATTGCAGGATTTGTATGAAACCTTAACTTCAGTTTTCTTGGCTCACTTTACGATATTAGTTGGCAGTTTCTTTTCAAGGAGTCTTCTCCGATTTCCGTAAATTTTTTATAGCCTAATTTTTCGGAGTATTAGTGAGCAATTAAGTGAAATGGATAAATTAAAATGAACAACTGAATCATAGAGAAGAGAGTCAAGAAGGAACAGGCAGCATGTATAAACCATTTAGAGTGGCATAATCAAATATGTAGAAATATAAATAGATAGTACAAGTATATGGACTTTTATAAAAGAGTAAGGTAAGGAATTCGGCGAAAGTAGCCAATCGAAAAAAACTGGAACACTCTTACATAATGGCATAACATTTGCTAAGCCACTTGAATTTGAAATTCAAGTATACTCTTATGTCCAAATTAACGAAAAATACTTKTTTGCACCTTTTCGATGAAAATGAATTCTTCAAATTTAGTAAATCTTCAAGCTTTTATTACGTAAACCCATTTTGTTGTACGCGCCCATAGGTGTATAAGCACATATACATACTTATATGTATCTAACGGTAGCTATAAAATTTGCATGCAATTGCTTCATTTGGAATACTTACAAAATTGGGTTCAAGTGTACTTCACTGAATTAGCTCTAACAGGAAAATTTACCTTGAAACAATATAAGCGCTACTTTTGCCGACCCGCCACTTTCACTGGCTACGCACTTTTGCTTTTCTAGTATTCACTTAATAGAAATAAATATGCAATGTCTGGGACAAATGAGTTTCAAAGTCAAATTGATGAGAGATTGCAAATGACTTTTACTTCTAGAAGTAGCGCTTAAGTTGACTTAAAACGTTTTGTTAAAATTCGTTTGTTTTTACTTTCGGATTCTAAATTTATATTAAATTCATACACTTGTTGTGAGACTTGCCATCTGTAAGAGTTGCCATCTGTTTGCAATTTTTATTGAATCAAATTTATTTAATAAGTAAGAGTTATATCGAGAAATGGATATCGTATTAAACGGGTTTAAGACAAAAAAAAAAAAAAAATACAAATGAAAAGGGTTGCCAGATGTTTGGGAATTTTATGCAATAAAATTAATTTAATAATTGAATATATGGCAATTAAGCTTTGCAGTCTTATGAACCAGTTCTTATAAAATATTTTTGAGCAGAGCTGCCAGCTGTTCAAAAATTTAACTCTAAAAAGTACTTAAAGTTAACTTAATTATTACAGTATTATCATAAGTATTGGTAATATTGCTACGAAACTTTACAGTATTAAGAACCAGTTTTTATAAGATATTTTTAAGAAGGGTTGCCAGCTCTTTAAAAAATTAATTTTAACCAAAATCTACTAAATTATTACAGTACTACCGTAAATATTTCTAATACTGTCATTAAACTTTACAGTATTAAGAACCAGTTCTTATAAGATATTTTTGAGCAGGGTTGTCAGCTTTTTAAAAAATTATTTCTAATCAAAATCATTACATAATGAATTACAATCTGGCAGCTTACAAAAAATATAAAATATGCGTTACTATGTTTTCTCATGTCATAAATTTTAAAACATTCTATGCTGTTAAAAAGATTTGAATTGAATACATGTGGCATCCTTGTAATACGGATTGTATATCAGTACTTTATTTCACATAAATGTGTCTTTACTTCAAAATTATTATACATTATGCACGTAGAATTTCTTGTGAAAAGAAATATACTTTTTGTAATTAATTGGCAACTCTCTGAAGTCATATTTTGTTATATGTATGGTTCCTACATATTATACTCAGATCGCATTATTTTTAAGCTTTTAAATGCATAGGCATACATTTTTAACAGAATTTTTTTTAGGATGGCAACCCCTTTTTCACTTATTTTAAATCAAATTTTTTTTAGACACTTGTTCAATTTATAAATACATATATGCACATAGAATTTCTTGTAAAACATTTTTTTTTTCTCAGTTAACTGGCAACTCTCTGATGCCATTTTTTTGTAATATTTATGTATTTTACACATTATACTCAGATCGCATTATTTTTAAACCTTTAAATGCGTAGACATACATTTATAACAAATATTTAACGAGGGTGGCAACTCTTTTTTCACCTATTTTATTAAAAACTATAAATTAAAGTTTTTCTAACTGCACGCGTTGCAAATTTCCACATTATTTAATTTAAAAGAATTATAATTTTATTTTAATTTAATCAGGTGGCAACTGCAAAAATATTTTTAGTTAACGTGGAACTTGATAAATTTGCTTTTAATAAAAAATTTTATTAGCAATATAGTATGTGCATATGTTAATTAAGTATATAAAATTTTAATTAGAAATAAGTGGCAACCCTTTATTTATATTTTTCCTGCATATAAAATCCCTTTTAAAAGTATCAAGTTTTCAAAACATTAAACTTATTAAAAAAACTATAATTTTAATTTAATTTAAGCAGGTGGCAACTTCAAAAATATTTTTACATACATATATGTACCTATGTAGAGTTGGCTTAATTTGCATTCTATATAAATTTTTATTAAGTATATATGTAAATGAAATGAATAAAACTTTTAATTCGAAAGAAGTGATAACCCTTTATAGTAAATTTTTTGAATGGTAAAACTATCAATTTTTCGAAATTTGAACTTAGGCATAAATAGATACAAAGATGTACATACATATATGCATATACACATATTATGTACATTTATGTATATAGATGTGCATGTGTACATGGATATAGTATGGTGTAGGTAATGCTACAGAGATTTCCATTTTCTGTATCTTATAGTACATACAAAATGCATGCATACAAATGTATGTAGATGATTTTAGTTGCTGTTTGTTCGATTCAACGTAATCTGTTAAAGAAAATAATATATCGTCTCTTTTGTGGCTTGTGCAACAACCAGTATTCTCTGTGCAACCCTAAGAAATATATAAGCCCTAACTACATACACTACAACTACATACATATGTATGTATCTGCGTAGTTATACTGAAAACAAATAAAAAATTGAAAAGCTTTTAAAACTCACTCATCGTCAATTGGAAATAAAAATGTCCACTTGTACGTGTACACGTGTGTGTTTGCCACACTAGTGGCTGCATGCCACAGAGGACACATCTGCACATCAGAACTGTGAAAAGGTATCATCTTAACATAGCGCATTGCTCCACTGACCCTGATTTTCAGTGCAAGCCAATAAAATCAAGCAATATACTGTAACGAAATCATATATGTATGTATATTTGTATAGTATATACATATATGTCCCTGTGTATCTGTTAGCTGCATATGCCACATAGTATGCTCCAAATATGAACCACAGATAGTGTTGGCAACCCTGAGAGAAAACACAATTTTTCAAGCCACATGCAAATTTAATTTCATACCAAAGTGAAATTCAGACAAGTGTAAGTTTATACATATATATTTGTACATATGTACATATTCACATATGTGTATAAAAAATATTAATAATTTTCAATAAAAATGATAAAAAAAGTTTCTCTCAAATATTAGTAATTATGGATTAATTCAACCGAAAATATTGAAATTCAGTAAATTTTGAGGTTAATTGAAAATATAATATAATAAAGTATTTTTCGTAAATGTAAATTGAAAAAATAATATTTGGAATTTTAAATTCAATTATTAATATTTGGATGAGAAATATTGCGGCTTAATACTTCGAAGTTTCTGCTGTGGCAAAATATGCTAAGCTTTAAGCGTTCAAATTATTTTTTGGCTAAACGATTTTCGAAAACTAATACAAAGCAGCGGACCTCATCTCTTAAAGAGTCAGCATACAAACTTTGAGCCATATAATCAATTAATCTTCTTAGTGATAGCTTGAGACAGCTTCGTGTATCGTACCGAATTAATACTCGTATTGTGATAAAAAATACCAGCACTTGCTCTCTCGTGCATCTTAGAGACTTGCGAAAGTCCACATTTCGAAATGTTAGTTTTATATGAGGTCGGAAAAGAAAAGACTTTCTAACCTTAGATCTGTCGGATGACAAATGTTGAGACGCGAAGTAATAAAAGGAATACTAGTATAAAGTCTTTGCCTGAGTGTGAAGAAAGATATCTTGAAATAAAGAAAGACGCTCCTAATTCCAATATTATTCTGGCATGGTGAGCAAACACAACTAATTCAGTTCTGGTTTCTCTTAGAAAATACCTTGCTTGCCGCCTGTTCTTATCATATGCGGAAGTAGTCAGCTCCAGGTCTCTCACGACTGTTGATACTCGCACGATGTGATATCTAAAGTAATGGAACAAAGACTGTTGATGAAAGAACATCCTTTGAGGTTTATTAAGTCATTCTTCTTTATTGGCGAAGACACCACTTACGCGGTTGTAGCTGCTATTTGGCTCCAATTAGAGAGCTGGAGTCTTTTCATCTATATCTTTTAATTCACTGAACTATTTCAATGTCGTCCTAGATCTCGTAAGCTCATTGCTCCATTTTCTGCAGTATTATTTTATACAATAATATATTTTTGTCTGATAACAAGTTCTCAAATCACTACTTTGCAAGTGTGAAGCAATGTTTCTTTACCATATTTGAGTTTACTGCTGATATACCTTTAAGCTAGGCGACTAAAATTTCAGAAATCTCATTTTAATGTCTAAATTCCTCTGATATTGACTGGGAAACTATACGAAAACTTTCGAAAAGCTCATCGAGCCTCCGATATTAATAGTTTCCGCATCTGACTACCACTAGTTTGTATCATAATCAGTGGGATCACCTCAGTTAGAACCTAATAGTTAGCAGTCGCTGCCATGTCAGGTCTACGTACAGTAGGGTCTGGAATGGAAACGCTCGTCAAAGAAGCAGTGGAGTGTGGCATTGAAACTCGCAACAAGGAAGCAGTGTAGAGTCTGGAATTGAAACTCGCGTCAGGGAATTTGTGGCAACTGTACGTAAATCATTTTAAAGTGTAAAAGTACATCCTTTTGAATAGCTGTAGGTGTTTTCTTTTTGATTGTTGTATTTTTTTATTTTATGTACATATGTATATGTACATCCCCCATTTATACTTTACAGCAAGGTAAATAAAATGATTCGAGATGCTTTCAATCTTGTTAGCTCTTCCCAAAAGACTTCAAGTCTTTACAAAAGAGACTTACATTGTCTCCCATTACCTTTTATCCAGCTGTTACATATAGTACATACTGTATATGCATTTCCCTGCGCTTTGTGGCAAAGACCCTGCATCCTTGTAGCGTTTTGTTGTCTTTTTTGTGTGCCAGCTACTGTTATCACTGACTGTTGCTTTAGGGATTTACGCCGTGAGCTTGTTCAATATGCAAGATTAAACAGAAGAAGAGCAAAAAAAAAAATTCAAACTCACAGAGCTGGAAAGGTTACCAGGTCAAGCATGGATGTGTGATGCATGTGTTTTTGTGAAGAAATGTTTTGTGCGCAACTCCTAAACGCGACTATCCTTTAAAGAATTTGAATAATTAAAGAATTTTTGTTTTTGTTTTTGTGTACTTATTGTATATAATGGGTTTCAGCAGTATCTGCGCAGCATTTTGCATACACAAATGAACAAGAAGTAGACAAACTCGAATGCAGCGACGTGTTTTTTGGTAAGCGATACTCTTGAGTTCAAGTGAAACGCAGACGCAAAACAAGACCCACGCAATATTGTTTTCAAGTCACTTGAAAGAATATTTCTTCGGCGTACATATCATAGGAACCGTGGAACAGCGAAGCTATGGCCCATAATTGGAAAGAAAGTATTGCTGAGGAGAAGAGATTTTGTTTGTTATCTGCAAATGAACTTGAAACTTGGTTTGTAAGAGATATCGGCAGCCCCTTCGTGCACAACTTTAAAGGACTTTAGTTCTATCCACTAAGTTTTCTCTAATTATATCCGTCCGTTCGTTGTTCGTCCTTTCTTGATATATCGGAATGATATTAATTGCATATTTATATTCTAGTGGTTATTTGTTGGAATAGGTCGGATCAGACAAATGTTTCACATATCTCTCATACAACCAATTATTCAGATTTTTCAAGGTTCGTTTTAAAAATCGCTAATTTGAACCCGTTCCATAATCTCTTAGTCAAAGTTATTCAGAATGATCCGCAAAACGTTTCCGACATATGTGATTTTATAGAAAAAATCGACCCTCTCTAAGTAGTATACGAGTATGCTCTAGAGGTCTCCCAAAATCTTCATCCTAATAAATTATTTTTTCCAACTGTAACTGACTATTAATCATTAAAACGCTGTATGTACAATTTTTGTCAAATATCAATAAGCCGAAGTTATGACTTTCTAAAAAGCTAAATCGAAGCATATATGTAGTTCCGGTAATAAACGAGGGCAAAACGAAATATTATATTTCCTGTCACCAAACAAACAGTCGTCACACTCGCAACTTGGTTCCGACGTCATTGTTGACAATCATAATTTTGAAGTCGTAGATAATTTCGTCTATCTCGGAAACAGAATTTACACCAAAAACAAAATCATCTCGAAATCCAAATAATCCAGAATAACTCTTACCAATAGGTTCAACTTCAGACTGAGTAGGCGTTTAAGTCACTCATCATACTCGTCCTACTGTATGGTGCAGAGGACGACACAGCGATAACAACATGTGATGAGTCGGCGTTAGGAGTTTTCGATATAAAGGTTCTGCGGAAGATTTATAACCCTTTGCGCATTGACAACGGCGAATACCGCCGTCGATGGAACGATGAGCTTTACGAGATATACGACGACATTGACTTTGACGATACTTTTTAGTACGGCCTTCAGTTATTTCAGCGAATTTTGTTTAATCTCTTCGATCGCCTGAAAACAGGTTCCACGGTTAGGCAACTTCAGAAAAGATCACACGAAGCCAAATCTGGTAAATACGGTGGTTGATCGATTGTATTCATCGAAGCGACGGTGCATTATCATGGTGTAAAATCTATAAATTGTGCTTCCACACACTGAAGTAAGGCTAAACCGCTGAAGTCTCGGTCATTGTAATTTAATACTTAAAGGCATGTATAATACAAAGAAGAAGAAAACAAGTTTGTGTTTACTGAAGCATTCAGTATAAACGAGTTGGACTTAAAATCTCTACGTTAAGCCCCCTTTTAAAGCTTAGCAACTACTTCAGTGTAACAGGTAAACACTTTCCTCGCAACTTCACCCAGTTTAGTTAGCGGCTCGTCATAATTTCTTGCGCCAATTTCGCTCAAATAATTTTGAAAACAAATAAATATGAAGTGCTGAACGCCACGCGCCATTAGCATGCCGTGATTTAACCGAAATTTGATTCCTTCAATCTTTTGTTGTAAGCCAAAAATACAATAAACTTTGTTCGTGCTTCCTTTAGCACTCTAAAAATAGCTGTTATAGTCAAATATTTAATTGGCTTTATCGGTGCGCAAATAGTGAAGATGCGCAGACGTCAAGACGTGATTTAACACTAACATGCCGATATTTATATATACATAGCCTTTAGTTATATATTTGCAGTCGAACGACGCAGCGTCTTTTCATGGAGTTTTATGTGGGTACAGTTGAGTGCAAATGGTATTGTGGCAGTAAACCTTAGTTACGAAAGAAATTTTAGTAAAGACTTTTTCACACAATCAAACTAATTTTTAACGTAGACTTAGGCTATGCACATAGTGTGTCCGTCATGTGATTGGAAAGGCAAATTGTGTGATGTATTAGTGTATTAAAAAATTGGATATTGAAATTTATAATTAAGAATTATGAAAATATGTATTAGTAAATAAATATTTTTGAATTTAGTTTATAATAATTTCCTTCCCTTTTTGGCTCTGACCATCGTTACACTAACCTCGCTTTTTCAGCTGCTTAAGTTACCGTTTCACTATGCGCTTAGCTTTAATGAGTCACTTCTGACTTCTATGAGTTTTTAAGCCATTGAGCGTCTCAATTGCAGCACCGTACAATAAAATTGATGCTAAAGAATGTTTTTTTTTCTCTTAAATTGGGTGTTATTATGTAGTATTAATTTTTCTTTCCTTTTTGAAAGCAATTCGTAATACTTGTGTATAGAATTTGTTTGTAACCTAAGTATATATTAGTTGTAACGAATGGGAACATGAAATTGACACGCAAATCGGAAGTAAAAATAAAAAAGCGTTTTTACTAACTCACATTATTATTATAACATATACAGGGTTTTCCAATAAGAGTGATACGATTTATTTTTACAAAAACCACTCACTCAAAACTCGAATTGTTTTTAAAATACAACAATTCTGAATATAACAGCAGTCAAATGACCTCAATGACGTATATCAATAAGTCGTATGTCAGAAATAGCACATTCAATATTAACTTCAAAAGCTTGAAGAGAGTCTTGTTTTATGCTTAAGACCAATAATTCCAAATAACCCCAAAAGAAGTAGTCAAAATCACAATCAACGTCACAACATATTGAACTTTTTCGCAATAATTCGGTTATTGCAGGTGTGCTGTGCGGCACGTAGCCCTATCTTTTTGGAACCAGTTGTTGCGAAGATCAACTTCTTCTAATTGCGGTCATAGAAAGTTGATTATCAGCGTTCTAAACCGCCATTGCCAGTAACGGTGACATCAGCTTCATTTCGAAAGAAGTACGGACGGATGATTCCACCAGACCAAAAACCTCACACCATACTGTCAATTTAGGTGAATGGAATGGTTATTCATGAATAACTTGTGTATTTTCTTCGCTCCAGAATTGACAGTTTTGTTTATTTACCGCAACACTCATCGGAGTTGAGTTTCTTAAAAAATTGCTATCTTTTTCAAGTTGTTCCTGAGCAAAATTAGCAAATTCATGGCGTTAACGGTAGTCCAGTGGTTACAGTTCTTGAGTGGGAACAATTTTATATGGATACAAGCCCAAATAACAGAGATCATATATTTTTCAAAACTAGAAAGGAGTGTCGTTGGGGAAAAAGGTGATGTATTAGAGAAACTAAGGTTGGAACTAAGTACTAAATCCTCTCTTAGGAATACAAAAACAAAGGGCAATCATAGTTTATGTGTCGATCGGAATCAAGTTCTTGTATGGAAAACTTTCACATTTGACAATTTATCTTCACAAAAGTTGACACAGGTTATTTTCTAGTTTATTCTCCGAAGATCTGCCATACAAACCGAACGATCGGAAACAAGGAAAACGTGGACGTGGTTTACTGCTTAAGGTATTAAAATAATCTTCAAAGACATTGTTCAGATCGGATTACTATAGCTTATTGTTTCCATACAAACTGAACGATAGGAGTCAAATACTTGCATTGAAGACTTTTTCAGTTAATGACTCGTTAACACTGGCCGGTTACGTCTTTAGATGCACTTAAACACATAGTTACTAAAAGAAATTCACTTGTGAGGCGTAGATTCTTCGGAGCATATTTATATAAATTATACTTTCATCAGTTGAAGAGGCCGGATGGCCGCCAGAGTAGGGCATACTTTCAAAGATCTTTCTTCCATCTTTTTGCGTGATCTTTCCACATTCCGAGTGAAAACTTCGAAATGTAGCTATTAATTTGTACACTTGTGTAGAGAAACAAATAAACTCTAATACTACAAATTACGACCTCTATTTCAAAATAATACGTTTTTCTCAGTTTTTTTTTACAGAATTTATTTATAATTTCTTGCTTTTTTGTTTTTTTTTTTGTGGTGCTTTTGCACTCATCTCTCCAGTTGTTTGTTGAAGTCCATCAAAGTGAATTTTCGCAGCCAAATTGATGTGTTCAAATTATTTGTTTGCTGGTGTCGAAAATAATTTCTGACAGCTCTTGTCGGTCGCCGCAAAGCGAAGAGCTTCAAGTGCATATGAACTTAGTTGCCTGGCATTGCTTGGTACACAGTACTCGTAGATACACTCTAGCAGACCTATCCATTTACATATGTACATACTTTGTTGCATGACTTTCATTGAGTGAGTTTTCGGTTAATGTATTTAGGTATCCCAAGTAGTAAATTGGTACTGACATGCACAGGAAGTCTCTAATACGTTTCGTGGCGCTGACATAAAGTTCAGCAACTATTTTTAAAGTATTTATTGAAAGAAAACATATGTACTTCTGGGGATGTCACACGAGGTTCACTATGTATTTCAATGACAGTGAAAGCTGTCTCGGTTTCGCGGAAGCGCTTTAAGTAATTGTCATGCCAATGAAAGATAAGAGGAGCAATATTCTTCCGAACATGCGCCGGAGTTCGTCCGAATGGTTTTTTTTATCGTAAATTAATTGCCCAAAGCAGTGCCTATTGTTGTGAGTTTTACGATTCTCGCCAACTTACGGCTTAATCAGTCATCTAGATCAAACTTTACTCTTTATTGCGGAAACGTTTTTGTATGACAATTTTTTTTTTTTTTTTTTTGGAAATATAAGTGATTTGATTGAGTTTTTCAAACTGAAGGCTCAGTCGTGGTTATGGTTTCTAACACAATATTATATTCATAGGACCTGTAATTCGATCACAAAAGCGGTCTCGTTCCGTACTTTTTTCTATTCGCCTCTTTTCAAGATTGTATTTGTAATTCTATTTGACAACCAACTTTGGAAGATCAGCTTTTATTAGAACTATTTGTGAATAACGTATCAACAGGGTGAAATCTCCATACTTTTTATAGTATATAGTGCACAAAATTCTATGTTTGAGAATTGCGGCAGCTTCGGCTTTTTGACATCATACTAGCAATTGGAGATTCCAAGTGCTCTGGCTACACTTCTCCTTCTCTACCTGATCTGTCCAAAGAAGTGAAGGTCTTCCCCTTTCTAAACTTCCCCTGGCGGGTATTGCGTCTCAGAACTGATGTGTTTTCATCCGTTCTTCACAACTAATACTTGACATAAGTAAGTGCTATCTTTATCATCGATAAATAAATTGTAACCCTCGTAATATTTTGCAAATATTTTATGTATATGTATACTAACCGTTATATAAAGAGAATGCCATATAAAAAGTTTGACAATTGTCGCACGAAAGAGGCGAAAAACGGAAAAGTAGATTGCATGTAGCATGCAAGGCATATCTCAAGGCTATCTTATTATGTGAAGGTATATACTCGTATGCGACATATTGATTTAGTACCATTTCAAAAACTTGTATCTGAGTTACTCGTCATAAGCGCGACGTGAACACCACCTGGCAAGACTATTGATATCTGGTAAACATTTTAAAACTTAATGTTGCCAAAGGAGTAATAGTATAGTTTTCGAAATTACTTTCTGAAGTTTGATTCCATAAAAAGCTCTATGAAAGCTTCTGTAGCAATTCTGTTGGCCGAGATATTCCTCAAATAGGTTAGGAAGCTTTCGAAAATCACACACACACATAGTTTGGTCTCACATTGATTTATTTTATCTGAATTTTTTGAAAAGTAACGTTGCATATACGCAACAAAGAAAGCAAATGACTTAAGATTAAACTGGAGCAAGAATTCACAGTCAAGAACTATAGATGGCGCATCATTTTTTGGTTTTTTGCTTGAGAGCCATGTTAACCCGACCTCTTTTTTTTTTGTTTTTTGTGCATTTGTAACAGTTTCTACGTGGCTGGACCCAAACCCAGCGCACAACCTCGCTAGGCGTGTAGTACAGAGATTTATAAACATTTATATAGTGAGCCGCTCGCAGCAGCCTCTCTGGTGAACAGACGCTGCAGTTAGACTTCAGCGAATCTTTAAAGTGAATATGTCGGAGCGGCACCGTTGCAGCTGCTCTCTCTCTCTTTCAGCCATGACTCTATGTTTTCAAGGTGTGCGGCGAGGACGCAAGAGTAGGAATTGAGCATAGACCTACAATGTAGTGTAACTGCTTACCCAGAAGCATGACTACAACCCATCACACCTCGACTGTACTCCATTCTTCTTCTTCGTTACTGGCGTGGATACCGCTTATAGTCGACTATACCTCTTTACCAATAAACGCTACTTTGGACTGAGTAGGCAATTGAGAAGTAACAACTCTATAAGTCTCTCATCATTCGAGAGAAAGGTTTTGCGGAAGATTTTTAGGTCATTGCGCATTTACAACAGCGATTACTGCAGACGACGGAACAATGAGGTCATCGGTCATGTTGTTCGGATGGAAAAGAACATTTCAGCTTTGTAGGTTTTCGATTCAGTACTTGCCGGTGGAAGCTGAGGAAGATAAAGACGTTCACTCCGTTAGAGATATTAGGTTAAAAAGGAGCTAGATGCACTTGGTATCTCGGATGACTACAGTATTGAGAAAACAGAAACTTGAATAGCTTGTAGTCTTTGGCTCTCCCGAAGTCTCTACGATGTCCGTAAAGTAAAGGAAATTGAAAATCACCTCATTAGTATTAGATAGCAGCAGTAATATCCACCATCCTTCAATAACCGTCGGTTTGTTTGAAATTTTGGACATAAAAAGCTTCGTTCTCGTCTCATTTTAAAAGTAAATAACCAGTGCGGTCACACTAGAAATATTTGAGAATGACCGATAAATCCCATCGCCTAACAATTTTATTTTCCTACGACTTTTTCTACAATGAATCTCTTGTTGAATGCATTAGTCCACAAAGAAATTCCCTGAAGGCGCTATAAACTCTCACACTACGAGTATTGTTTCTTGGGAAAGCTCATTTCTGTCATTAGATCAGTTTCAAACCTAATTTCTGAACTTGCTTCCAGTGCGTCTATGAGAGAACAAGGCTTATCAGACACCTGATACTTCAGGTTCTTGATACTTGGGTTCTGCACCAAAAATAATTAAAGTGGGTCAAATTATTATTTAAGAAGTATTTTTTATTTCCTCAAATCAGTACAAGGTCACCTGTGGATATGTGAATACTAAAAGTGTTAATAAAAATTTTTGTAAAATTGCAAAATCACTGAAAAGTCAATTTATACGCATTTTCTCTTTCTTTCATTAATGAGGAAAATTCTATAAAAAAACAAGTAAGGAAGGGCTAAGTTCGGGTGTCACCGAACATTTTATACTCTCGCATGATAAAGTGATAATCGAGATTTCAGGCGTGGTTGTGAACCGATTTCACCCATATTTGGTACATGTCATCAGGGTGTTAAGAAAATATTATATACCGAACTTCCTTGAAATCGGTCGAGTACTTCCTGAGATATGGCTTTTGGTCCATAAGTGGGCGACGCCACGCCCATTTTCAATTTTTAAAAAAAGCCTGGATGYARCTTCCTTCTGACATTTCTTCCGTAAAATTTAGTGTTTCTGACGTTTKTTGTTAGTCGGTTAACGCACTTTTAGTGATTTTCAACATAACCTTTGTAWGGGAGGTGGGCGTGGTTATTGTCCGACTTCTYCCATTTTTGAACTGTWTATGGAAATGCCTAAAAGAAACGAATCKATATAGTTTGGTTGACATAGCTATAGTAGTTTTCGAGATATGTACAAAAAAGTTAGTAGGGGGCGGGGCCACTCCAACTTTTCCAAAAAAATTACGTCCAAATATGGCGCTTCCCAATGCGATCCTTTGTGCCAAATTTCATTTTAATATCTTTATTTATGGCTTAGTTATGCCACTTTATAGATTTTCGGTTTCCGCCATTTTGTGGGCATGGCAGTGGGCCAATTTTGCCCATCTTCGAACTTAACCTTCTTATGGAGCCAAGAAATACGTGTGTCAAGTTTCATCATGATATCTCAATTTTTACTCAAGTTACAGCTTGCACGGACCGACGGACAGAAGGACAGACGGACGGACGGACAGACAGACATTCGGATTTCAACTCTACTCGTCACCCTGATCACTTTGGTATATATAACCCTATATCTGACTCTTTTAGTTTTAGGACTTGCAAACAACCGTTATGTGAACAAAACTATAATACTCTCTTTAGCAACTTTGTTGCGAGATTATAAAAAGAACGCTGTGAATTATGGTATGACGTGCGAATAGCCGTCGGGCATTCGTGGTGAATAATGGGTATATAATAAACTTTGAGTGTGTTGGCAACACCTGCAACTACATAAATTACCATCGAGGTACACCTGCGGCAATGTGCCTCTAAATAGCACTGCCGTGTCTATTGTTGCTATTGCTGGCGATTATTGCTGCTGATGATTATACAAGCTTGCTGCCGATATGGTTGCTTTAATTGTTCTAGCTGGTGTTTGTGTTGTGCCGTGCAGGCTGTCCGCTCAATTTCTTAGCGGAATCCGAATGAATGAATGAATGAAAAAACTCTCAAGAACAAAAAACAAAGTTCACTAAAAATAGCTGATGAAACTGTTGGCTTTTGTTTATGACATGCTCGTTGGTCTTTTTATATCATTAAGATTACCTATGTATGAAGGTGTGTACGCGTGTGCGTATATATTGCTTGTGGTGGCGCGTGGGCGTAAGCGCCAATAGACATCAGATAAACAGTTCACTAAATGCACACGTTAGTAGTTGTTACGCACAAATTTATGTATGTATTTGACTGTAAAGGGTGCTTAAATGTGGTTGGTCATATGTTGTGTCCGTTTATAAAGGGTGTTTCATTTAGTTAGGCAATAGTCGCTGGCTGTCAGAATTGGGGGCAGTGTGAATGCGAAAGAAATACGTAGCCCTATTCACACAATTTCACCTTCGTTTTCACTCACTTGTAACCCGGCGCATTGACTTGTTGAAATAGCATTTTCGTTCTTCAAACGGTCCAATAAGGCTATGGAAACGTTATTGATGGTTCTTGCTTTTTCAAGGTAGAGAATAAATATTATTCTGTGTGCATCAAAAAATACAGACCCCATAACCTTGCCAACCGATTGTTGGGTTTTCCTCCCTTTGAAGCGGGTTCATCGTGTGCAGTCCACTCGGAAGACTGTCGATTGGATTTCGGAGTGAAATCTATCTATATCACACACTATATCACACACCATACGGAGAAACTTGGTCTTATTATGCTCGAACATATCCAAACTCTGCTCGGGATCATCTATTTGTAGTTGTTTTTGGTCAAAAAGAGCTCGCGCGGCACCCATTTTCCACAGATCTTTCTCACAGCCAAATTTTCGTGAATGATATGATGACGTTCAGTTGTGTCAGTTTACGGTCATCCAAAATTTAAAAGAAAATCTACAATTCTTTGAAGTTTCTTCGGTAACAACTCCTTTTGGGCGTGCACTGAGTTCACCGTCTCAATTCTAATCTTAGCAAACAATGCTTTATGTTTGATTTTCCTGGCACAGTGTCTGGAAACTGATCAACTCAAGTAGTAAAGGTTTTCAAAATTCTGCTGAATAGAATTTAGTGTCTAGCATTGAATCAGTTTTAATGCCAAATGCATCACTAATCTCAGCAAGCACTAAAGAAGGAATGAGCGGTTTCCTTTAATATGACATTGTGACCAAAAATTGCATTAATTCTACGAAAGATGACTATTCGTGCCTTTGATTTTAACATTATTTAATGCAGAGGCGTTCATACATACACATTCAGGGCACTACAAAAGTCGACCGATAGGGACAGCAAATGACGCCATATTTTTCACGCACTTTTAATATTTCTCTTCAGTAAGGTTTGTCATTTCATCGTGGAAAGATATACGATCCAACAATAAGTCGAAATTATTAAAATTTACTACCGAAACTCGAACTCACTGGTCTGAACTTTAAAGATTATATCTGTTTGGCAATTGGTCCATTCATTGTTCGGCTGCGTCGATCATTACCAGTCCAAGCTGATGGTAAATTGTGTGATTAAATCCTTATTTGATTTTACACTTTTTAATATCTGAAAAGTAAATATTACTTTCGTCACACATGCTCTACGAACTGTCAACAGCGACATGTTCCAACTGAGTAACCCTGTATAATAATTATTATGTACTCATATGACACTCTCCTTACCACCTCATAAACTGCTTCATTTAAATTTTTATCACTCATATTCATCTGTTATCGGCTTGATCTAGTCATGCGATTCGTGCCGGCACCAACAACAACTCCAACCGTCGTTGACATACCGAAAAGATTTATAAGCGCTCATAACAGTTGCTGTGATTATTGATGTGAAAGCTATTATCCATAGTACAAATAGAGGCTTATGCTGATTATATATTCATAGGCACAAGAAGTAGAAGAAGAAGAAGAAGAAGAAAAAACGTGAATAACAAAAACAACTATACTCATATTATATGAGAGACCAATTAAAATGCGTTAACACGAATCGCGGAAGACTCGCGTCGCTGAGATGAATTGCGAAGCGGTTAGACAAATTGGCGATGTTGGAAAAGTGCAAAAAGCAAACAGACACACACAAGTATGTAGATATTTCATATGTATGTATATATTTTTATGCGCTGCTTTGCGCTGACTGCGCACTGTCGTGCGTGTGTGTCGAAACAAATTGAATTGCATAAGGTGTGGYGTGGCGTGGCGTGGTGCGGTGCGGTATGCAGCAGCAACAACTCCAACAGCGCTAATCTGACTGTGATATTGCAACAAACGGCTGCTAATGATTTGTATAAAATTTCAATTATGGTATCTGCGTGAGAATTTGCATGTGGAGGCGGAAACATCTAATGGCTTTGTTAAATTGAATATTCTATACTTCTAAAATGAAAAAAAAAAAAAATATTTCTTATTATTCTTTATGGTGGTTTTGTGCTTAAATGTATAGACAACCCGCTAACTCAGGCAATTTATGGTCGAAGTCAGCTGGCAACAGCGTTGAATTCTCTTATTTGTATACAAAAAGGTAAAGTTTGTGGGCATATGCCATTAATTTTAAATTTACCAAATGTAAAAATAGATAACAATGCAACATAAAAAAGTTAAAAAGTTGCTAAAATCCTATTTAAAAAAATTCTAATATTATAATTTGTGGTGCGTTATGACGTAATTTAAATAAAAGCTGTCAGGCTATTCTCAAATATGAATGAATTTGATTTTGATTGGTTAGTTTACACGGTAGTCAACCAATCTGAGCAAGATTATCGGAGATTGTAGCTATGAATGTGATTTATGCCAAATTTCCTGATGATATATTAACAAATAAAAGTATGGCAGCTATACTCGTATGTTATATTGATCGAATCTTTACAATTTCATCAGAGATTGTAACATTAACTTGGATAATAATCTATATACGAAATTTCGTGACGATATATTATCAAACAATAGAGCTTGCCATATAAAGACTTGAGTTTGATTAGTCAGTTTGTATGGCAGCTATATGCTATATTGGTGCGATCTCTAATGAGATTATAACACTGACTTGGTAAAAAGTATATACCAAATTTCGTGAAGATATCTCATCAAATGAAAGAGTTGACGATGCAAGTGTTTGATTTTGAACGATCAGTTTCTATAGCAGCTATATACTTAGCGGTCCAATAACGGCAATTGCATCAAATAAGTAGCTTCCTGGGGAGAAAAGAATATCTGCAAAATTTCAGTGCGATATTTTGAAAACTGAGGGGCTAGTTCGCATATATACAAACCGAAAAGCGGGCATGACTAAATCTACCCAGCACACTGATCATTTATGTATATATTAATATATTTTACTATTATATTTAGTCTCTGATGTTTTTTCTGGGTTTTAGAAGCTTTATGGCAAACTAAATATACTCAGTTGAGTTAAAATTATCTGCTGTAAAATTGGTATGTATGTATACCATATCACCCTCTCGTAAATTCACGAAGCTCCATATCTTACATATGTTCATATAAAATCCTTCCATATCGGAGCTTCTCTCCACTTTAGTGGTGTTTCGTAGCTGAAGTTGTCCAAATTTTAAAAGTTACGAACAAAAAACAATAAAGCTAGAAAGTTTTGAAGCTACTTGTATATCCAAATTCGTGCTGCCTTTTTGCAAACGAAACGACTTTGGCGTTCGTACTACTTTTCGGCCTTTGTCGACTGTTTGCCGTTATCTCTGAAGTTTTCTTTATCGCCCTGTTGTTAAGCTCTTAGTCGGCCACTTTTCGCTAGAAAATTTGTTTTAGAGTTAAATAGTTATGGATGTTTGGGGTTCATATTTACAATGCTTCCGAAAGCCAAGGTAAATAAGTTCAAAAAGCAGTTTGTTTGATGTTATATAAAATCCAGTGTCGTTGAAACGACAAACCAATGAACAAAAGCCTAACAGTATTGCCTACAATGTATTTATCTAAATCATCTTTAAATTGCTCAAACACGACTACGGAAGGCACATAAACCAGAAGACAAGCTCTACAGTTTCTGCCAAAATGACAACGAAACTAATCAAGAGGAGGGCTGTAAATGGTAGTAATCTTTCAGCGCGATTACATGAGGTAATTAGCTGTAATATAGCAGTTCACATTTTTGAATATTTATTTTGTCCACTGTCTGTAGTTTTTTGCTACTTTATGCCTTACTTTTTAAAGAAAAAATACAGAAACTTCAAATTTAATAGGGAATATATATTATCATTCGAAAGAACATTCTTTGGCATTTATTTTTTGAAGACTGTCTCTTTCAAATATTGGCCTCGGCTACGTCTCAGATGGTCCATCCAATGGATTCGATGATTCATTTGAGCATTTCGACTGGTAACTTGTAACTGGCGAATGACATTTGTGATGTTTTGCTCTAGGGCCTGAATTGAAGCGGGACATGCGGACAGCCTTTAGACTTTACACATCCTCACAGGAAAAAGTCTAGTGGTGTAATATCACACGATCTTGGTGACTAATCGACCGGCCCAAAACGTAGAATTACCTGCACACGTCGTTTTTTTAGATGAAATGGGGGCACTTGAATCTCTTGACGTAGCTCTTCGTCCCGAATGTGACAATTTTATTTGCTTTCATTCCCTTTCAGCCTGCAACAAGCCTCATCCTTGAACAAGACTTATCTCGAAAACGACAAATCTTCTTGGAAGAGCCCATAGAGTAAAGTGATTTCGCTTGGGAAGGTCGAGAGGCTTCAGTTCTTGCACAAGCTGTATTTTATAAGTTTTAAATTTAAGATCTCGACGTAAAATTCGTGAAGTCATTCCATATGAAAGTATGAGTTGCTGTGAATGGCCCCGAATTTACTATACACGATCTTCGTTTACACTCTCAGCTGGGGCTACTATATTTTCTTCACTGCATGTTGGACGTAATCTATTCGGTCAAATATTATCCAACAAAGAATGCTGGGTCTCTAGATTGGTGAAGGTGTTGCGAAGAGTATGCTCAGTAGACCGATTATGCTGACCATGAGCATGAGCGTGAGAAACACATTCTTGAAAGAACGTGAATTTTCGTTATAAAGTTGAATGATTTGTAAACGTTGTTTAGACGTAAGTCTTGCCATGATGAAATGCTAAAAATACTGAAAAAACAAGTAAGGAAGGGCTAAGTTCGGGTGTCACTGAACATTTTATACTCTCGCATCAAACACCGTATTTGTGTAAAGTTTTATTCCGATATCATCATTGATTCCTGATGGAATGGATTGTACAGAGAAGGCATCACATGGAATTCAAAATAGCGTTATATTGGAAGAAGGCGTGGTTGTGAACCGTTTTAACCCATATTTCGTACATATCATCAGGGTGTTAAGAAAGTATTATGTACCGAATTTCATTGAAATCGGTTGAGTAGTTCCTAAGTTTTTTTCCATAAGTTAGCGACGCCACGCCCATTTTCAACGGTTAACGCACTTTTAGTGATTTTCTATACAACATTTGTATGGGAGGTGGGCGTGGTTATTATCCGATTTCTTCTATTTTTGAACTGTATATGGAAATGCCTAAGGGAAACGGCTCTATGCAGATTGGTTGACATAGCTGTAGTAGCTTTCGAGATATGTACAAAAAACTTAGTAGTGGGCGGGGCCACGCCCACTTTTACAAAGAATTACGCTCAAATATGCCCCTCAAGTTACGGATTTCAACTCTACTCGTCACCCTGATCACTTTGGTATATATAACGCTATACCTAACTCTTTTAGTTTTAGGACTTACAAACAACCGTTATGTGAACAAAACTATAATGCTCTCTTTAGCAACTTTGTTGCGAGAGTATAATAAGATGACAGCTTGACATAACTCACAGTTGATCTGTTAAAAAGAGGCTATTGAAAAAAGAACCTCTTCTGGGATTAGTCGTTAGTAATAGTAAGCAATAAACTAGTTGTGATTGGGTTCGAAATGCGTCGATATACTACAGGGTTGCATATCTGCGCCACTTGAAATGTCTCAGTGCCAGAAAACAGTCTGTCCTTTGCCATTTTCATATGTCATTGTGTGCTAAACGATATTACTTTGGGCAATTACTTTCAATACGAAGAGGTAATATATCTACTTAAACAAATATGTATGTACAAATATGTATATACAGACACACTATGTGTATATATAGGAGAATATATATATGCATTAAATGACACACTTGGGAAGTGCTGCGGACGGCGACGCGCCTCACGGAATGCGAATGAGAGTCTCGTCACCGACATTTCCAAAAAAGTATTAAAAAAAAAAAAAACAAATACAAAAAAAAAAAAAAAAGGAAGGGAAGCAAAGTATATAGGTGTTGGGGGGAACTTGAAGGTATACGGTGGCATGGGCAACAAACTTTTCGAAAACTCATATTGCTTATTGCTTGCCATTTACCAGCCTTGCCACATTTCGTTGCATCTTATGTGCACGTGTGCGCATGCCGGAGAAAAGGCTGCAGTTGGCCTTGAAACCGCAAACAAAAAACTTTGTCAAACTGACTGTGTCTGTCTCTCAATTTATAACGAGCAGCGTTTAAGTTTCGCTGAATTCATTACAGCAACGACTGTGATCTGTCAAATTATTTAAAGAAGAGCAGTTGTTGCAAATGCGCCAAAAGCACGATTGTTTATTGTATAAAAAATAATGATATTATTATATTTGAACAATTTAATATTCGACATTTGCAGCTGCATTAAACAAAAAGCATCCGAAATATTTGCAGCAATAATGGCATGTGAACGCGTGATAATTTTCGTTGCTTATAAGAAGCTCGTTTAAGCCATTGTGGATGGCATACGCTCAAGTATCTCAAGGCGATTTGTTGTTGGTTGCTTTTTTCTGCTTTTGTTTTTTTTTTTGCTTTGTAGTTGCTTGAACTATGATTCTATTTGCTAATTTTTGTTGTTTTTGCTAATTTTTTATTTCATTGTAGTGTTTTGTTCCGCGTCTCAGGTATCACCGTTTATCTACTTGAATTCTTACATACTAAATATCATGTTGTTGTTGTTGTTTTTTGCTTTTTGCATTGCTGCTGCTAGACTTCAATGCTCACGAATTTAATATGGATTAATTGGATATCTCGTACTAAGCAAATCTCTGCAGCGAAACGTGCAAGTGCTTATAACTAAATATATATGTATTTATGTACATATATTATATATGCATTCATATACACCTGTTTTTTGTGTAAAGTACACGGTAATGTGGAGCTCAGCAGTATCACCGGCAAAGTTATTGAAAAAAGCTACAAAGATAGAAACAAAAGTCAAATCGCAGCAGCGCCATGAGACACCACACCGGCCAGTTGCTATAGAAATGCATAATTTTTCATATAAATATACATACTCGTGTCAGCTATATAATGTAAAGGGTTTTGTCGTCGGATACCGCGTTTAAGCGTAGCACAGTGGCGCAGTCTAACTCAAGCAATGGTTGCTATTATATCTGAGTCAGTACATTAGGTGAATGCTGTTGTGACTATTCCATGAGAACTCAGGAAATGTGATTTTCTATATGAAATATAAAATATAAAAATTAATATACACTGGCGGTTTAATTGATTGTTTTAGGAGGCAGTTGGCAACCTGTACTTTTCAGTCCCCAAATTTTTTAATTTTTCCATAATAAATTCAATCTTCTCGTAAGGTGATCTTGTAAGACAAAAAATATCGATAGCTATGACTTATACTGGGACCTGATAATTATAGAGGAGTGAATAATTTCACCAAACAACGAATAGTAGCCAACTATGAAACTGAAAGCGTTAACTACAGCAATCGATCTACAAATGGATAATTTTTTCAAAATCTTAACCCCTCCAATATATGTAAAGAGTGATCCACTTCATGGTCCTCGACTATTTTAAAGAAAACACACAGAAACCTTAAATTTAATCTAAAATGCTTATGATCATTCGAAAGAACATTCTTTGGCATTTATTTTTGGAAGATTATCTCTCACAAATGTTGACTTCGGCTACGTCTCATCCATCCATTCATCCGTCTAATTAGTCTAATTCTCGATGAATCGTTTGAGCATTTCGACTGAATCGCCTGATGTTTTGCCTCAAGGCCTGAATCGAAGCTGGATTGTGCGCGTAGACTTAAGACTTTCCATATCAGCACAGTAATATGTATGATAATACACGATTTTGGTGAACAATCGATCGGCTCAAGGCAATGCTTTTGAAAAAAAAAAATACCTTTACCTGGTCAACTGTTATACATATTGTATATAGAACGTCTCTACGTTAAACACTGAAGGCAAAGTGACAGCTGTGACAGGCTTCTTGTTCTGACAAAGAGTGAGCTCACAACAAGAAAAATATTTATATGCAAGGATAGCCAAGCGGCTTTGAAATCACGAAAATCTCTCAAAAAATCGTGCAATTTAGTGAAAGAATACCTTGATCTCTGATGGGATCATATTTACAGCGCATATGCTGGAAGCTGTGAAGCAAGCGAAATACCTGAGGCAGCCACTACCTTACATTTAGACTCCGAAAAAGAAGGAAACTATATACTTCTCACTATGGAGTAGATATTTAGTCGACAAGTATGTTATATATGGCTGAGTTTCGGTAGAGTCCATTTTTAACTTGCTCAAAAAGCAGACAAACTTGGGATAAGAACCCTAGTAGAAACGCTAACAGATCACTGTCTAATTGACAGCCTAGGAACACCATATAAGGACTACTGTAGAAGCTGTCATGTGGTAGAAGAAGAAACTAGAGAACATTGTCTAAGTGAATGCAAGGCTTTGTATAGCAGAGTTCTTTGACAATGTCTCTGAGATTGCAAAACTTAACTTTTTTGTAGCTGGAAACTCCATTAAAAGCATGGTGAAGTTCAGAGAGAACATAGAGAGTATTTAGTTTCGGAAGTTTCAAAATGAGTCTCCTAATTATATAGTCAGACATCCATTCTACCTATCTACTATATATTCCCATGCAGGTCAGTCTCTTTGTTATAGCTTAATTTTACTACGGAGAGTTTTATCTTACATACAAATACAAACATACAAATTTAGAAGTCAGAAAACATAGCTTCATGCAAAAACCTATGAGGATTTAGACAAAGTGGACACTTTGGATCTTATTTTTTTCGTTTAATATATTTTTTTTATATAACACCTTTTAATGAATTAGAGCTAAGCGAAAAGAAGCACAATTACAGATAGGAACGTAAAATACATGAGAATTTTATATTTAAAAATTTAAACGAAAAAAAAACGATGTGAAACACCACAAGAATCGTGTTCGAAAACAACTCAATCTAACGAATATTTCAATCGTTTTAAACACTGTGCTCATGCATGCCGGTCAAATTTATTGCATATATATTTACCTTTTGTTGTTGTAAGAAATCCACACGCGAATGACAAATCACGTACTGAAGTATATATTAAATGTCGAAAATTGGCACATATAGCGGTAACAAGAAATAAATCACTGCTGCAAAACAGAAACAAAACGCCAATGACCAATGAGAAAAAAAAACAAAAACAACAAAACAATTACGATTTAATTCGAAACAATATGAGTCCCAAAAACAAACAACAAAATCATCAGCAAAGAAGTAATGAAAAAATAAATAAATTCAAATTTAGTACAACAAAAAAAAGGAAAAATAAAATTAAACTAGAAAACAAACAAAAAAATATTACAAAATTATTCACTAAAAGCGCTTGATACCTTAAACAACGAGCAACAAGTACCGCAATACTATTTAAGCCAAAACCGGCAACAGCTGTGACAGTCCACCAACGAACCGCCTCAGCAGCGCACCCCCAGCAGCGTTCACTCACACGTAACGTTTGCCAAAATTAGCGACAGCACAAATTTGTCAAAAGTCGCGACAAGCGAGAATATTTATCACAGCCATGCACACCCACACACCCACTACTCACACAACCACACGCACACACACACACTCTACATAAATTTGCGCTCCCCTCATCGTTCTTGCCTGTCAGCACGGCGTTTGTCTTGACTGGCTGTCGTGCTGCCAGACTGGCTGACTCTTTTGGCAGTGTAATGACGTGTATCGACGCATGGCGTTGGCATAACATCTAATTAGTCTGCCACATAGCTGACAGCAGTTGATACTTACCATACAAGTATGTACAATCGGTGGATAATTATGCAAATGTCCTAAAATGTCGGCTGGCATAAGCGATGACTCTCATGAAGCGTTGTGCGGTCATCAGCTAATCATTCATATATAGATTGCTTGCGGTATTGGCGATATTGAAAGCGTTTAAGCGTTTAGAGTTCAAAAGAGTAAATCTATCGAACTGTTAAATATAGCGTGGGACCTAAACTTAATTTAAATATTATTTATTATGTTATATTTAAACGTAAAGAAGAGTAATTTTTATATTCATAGATTTTTATACTTGTTTAGATCGTTTTGCTTAATACTCGACGTTACCGGAAGCATTTTTTATTTTTCAAACAAGATTAAATGTATTGTGAAGGAAACCGCTACTTTTTGGCATTTCATTTGCATATTTTTAAACAAAAAGCTGTTTTTCTTTTTGTTACAAAAGTTCGAAACTCAGCAACAATTTATTAAAAACTGCTACAACTCTCGAACTTTTTGTAACAGTTGATCCAAATAGAGTCACTTTTTTCAATAGCTTTTGTTTGAACGATCACGCGTGAATCGGGTCAAGCTATCATATTATTTTCCTTCAGTGTTGTTTAGCATTTCATCATGGCGAAATTTAGGTTTACAAAACTTTCAACTTTACTACGAAAATTCACTTTCCGTAAAGAATGTGTTTCTCGTGCTTATGGTCAACACAATCGACTTACTGAGCGTACTATTTGCAACACCAGGACCCATCTTGAGACCAAGCATTCATTAGAACACGTCCAGCACGCAGTGAAGAAAATAAAGCAACCGTAGCTGAGAGTGTATACGTAGAACGTCAAGAGTCGATTCGGCGCCTTTCGCAGTGACTCGTACTGACGCATGGCACGATTGGACGCATTTTACGTCGAGACCTTAAATTGAAAGCATACAAAATACGGCTTGTGCTAGGACTGAAGCCGCTCGACCTTCTCAAGCGACATCACTTCTCTCTATGGGCTCTTGAAAAGTTCCAAGAATTTTCAATGTTTTCGAGCCAAATTTTGCCCACCGATTAGGCTTATTTCTGGCTCAATGGGTATGTAAACAAGTAAAATTGCCGCATTTGGAACGAAGTCAAAATTGAGAGATTCAAGAGCTGCTTTTCATTCAGAAAAAACAACGGTTTTGTGTGGTTTGTGGGACGGTGGCATCGCTCAACCAAATTTACAGCTTGAACAACAACCGGCAGAGCTACATTCAAGTTTAAGCTCGATTTCTATTCGATTAGAATAGGCCGATTAATTGATCAACTAACTCCTGTGCGAAAAGGCTATAACTTTTAGCAATTAACTAATTGCACAATTAAAATTAAACTAACAACAATTATTCGAAAATGCTTTAAGACATACAGTGGAATGTGTGTAATGACAAGAGAAAGGCGTCAGTTTACTGACTAAAACAGCCATAATTGAGCAATTGACTAATTTCCCAGCTAAAACTTAATTGAATGTAAGACAGTCTATCAGTTCCTATACACAAATGTGGAATATGTTGCATGATTGCTCAGAAATATTGCTTAATGTTTCAATTAATGATAATAGAACAATTAACCAATTGCTCAATTAGTATATAATTGCTAAAAATTAGTTTAAAAGTCGTTAGGTAATCGCTATAAGTAGCTACAATGAGATGAAGGAAGCTATAGTTAAAGTAAAAGAAGAGTTTTTTTTTTTTAAATTTGAAGAAGAAAGTGAAATTTTAAATTCAAAGCAGCAAAATCGATATTAGCTTAGGCATATCTTTCGAATACTTTTGCATGTAACTAATGATGTCTGTTTAAGCAAAATTACATTATATGTACGATTGTTGTTCAAACATTGTTACTCAATTCAGGGCTTAATTGCCACAGCTAATTGAGTCGTGCCATTAGGGAGAAAACCTGTCGTCTGACTTCGATGCGGCGAAATGTCAGACAATTGTATAAGACACTCGAAAGAAGAACTGTTATGTATATTTACAAAACTGACTATAAGTCAGAGACACTTTAGTTTAAGCCTTTGAATTACCATTTAAGAATTACGTGAGCACTTTGGCATTGTTTACACGACTTTCTAGTCAACCCAGCGTTTTAGGCTGTTGTAAAATGCGAAAGTAAACTATCATAAAACTTACTTGCTCAAATCAGAGCATTGTCTAGTTTAGGCAATAAATCGATAAAATAAAAAAGTAAAGACAGATATCTTATCAGAAGGCAATTTGGAAAGTTCTCTTGCCCTTGACATCATATTAATTTGACGAACTGTGACTCAAGTGCGAATGCGTAAACGCCCAAGTATATCGTCGAATAATAAAAACTCTTTACATGTTTGAGTAATACTTTCCTCCATGGCAATTAACGCACACCTAATTTAGTTCGGTACGGAAAGTTTTTAGAATGAATTTATTGTCATTAGATTATATACAGACTTTGCTTAATAATTGGAGCACTCAAGTAATAAATGACGCATGTGACGAAACTACAGACATTCCACAAAGAAATCTTATTTAAATTTTTATTGAGTTATTATTTAAGATTAGAATTTAAGAGAGCTCAACATAATAAAAGTTATGAGCCATGCGAAACCTTTTCTATTATAGAAATAGGCTTCTAAATTTCTCAAAAAGTTGGAGCTTTGCTATTTAGTAAAGATAAATACCTCCATTAGGCCTATTTAGTAAAGATAAATACCATCCAGTCGGCCAGTTGAAGGTGAGTTCCTATTTTCTTTGGTGAAGTTAATATTAAGCAACAATCTCGATAAACCTATTTATGCCACGATTTATTTAGTTTTGTAGGAGTCGAGACACTTTACGGCAAATACGAAAGTTCAAAAAAGATTTTGAATGTTATCCTAATTATCTGTGTAGTTGTTATTGAAAAAGACAATAAATATGAATGAGATTCGGAAATGGAGCTAGAGTATTAGTTAATTGTGAATTTCTCAAGAGATAAGAAGAGATCAAAATCGGTATGCTTTGGCTCGGGTCACAATGAGACTCTTCCATTTAGTTCGACTCTAACTTTTTTGGATCTTAGATATTTCGATGCTCAAGTTCCTTCCGCAGGTTGAGAGATATCAGCCTTTCAGTCGACTGGAATCCACAAAGTCAATAGCTTTCTGGGTGATTGAGTCTGAAACTCTTCTTAAATCATTCTTTTCTTAAATCATACTCGAGCCAGCCACATGTTTGGTTTGTGCCAAGTTCGTGTTAAAGACGGTGACGGTCCAAAAGAAGCGCCAAATATTGGGTAGGCTTGTAAAAATTTGTAGGTTATGGATGTCAGAGACTACGAGACTACGATAGCCTCACAATTTAAAACCAACTTTATCAACGAAAGCACAAAGAATAAGCCGCTAGTAAAACAAGATAAATTAGTAGTTGACTGAGATTCCATCTTCAAGAGTCAGTATAGAATTAGATAAATATCAATGTTATCGATTATTATCAATAAAAGATTAATTGTTCTTCTCGATTTCATTCATGTGACCACTGAATGTCTTCGAAATAAAATATTCTTAGTATTAATCAGGAATCTTGAAAATAAAATAATAATAAAAAATTATCAATAAAATATCGATTATTATTATCGTATTTATTAAGGTGACCACTAATTGTCAGGAATATTAAAAATAAAAAAAGGTTCAATTTAATCGATTATTATCGAAAAAATATCGATTTTCATTATCGAATTTATGCATGTGAACACTAAATGCATTTCAAAAAAATAATAATTAATCAATAATATTAATAAAAATAAAAAAACTATTTTCATTCACGCTTAAAAATAAACTTGATGTAAATTTGACATAAAAAGTACCGATTTGTGTCACATTTCTAGATAAGATCAATATGTCTCCAAGCAAAAAAATATAATTATGATATTTGTCACATATTGACTATTTAAGAGTTTGAAATATTTTAGACATCTAAGTAATTAATATTATATTAAGTGCTATATAGATAACTTGTTTATCGATAACGCTATCGCTGAACTAAAATTTGGGCTCTAATTAACGTTATAATATTCTAAAATGTTCTGCGCTATTCTTAACTATGACTCAGTTGCAGTTGATTGGTTTGGGTTTAAAGAATGCAATAAAGCAATGTCAGCAACTGTCAAATTATAATGCCATCAGCTGATAGCTTATAATGCCATCAGCTGATAACACGTCATGCAGATACTCTTACCGTATATATATGATGAAGAAAATGGTATGATTTTTTTTTAAATTAATTTTTGTGTTATACGAGTATGTTTGTTGAGAATATCAGAAATTGAAATTCTTCACTCAAATATTCTACATAAAATCTTTTTGGAAACCTGTTAACGCTTTTGAGGTGACAGTTCCTTTTCGCATGAAAATATGGTTGTGGTATGGTTATATAGAACCGACTGTTAATTGAACGGTTGAAATTGTTTCGTTGGGGGGGTGAGTTTCTGTTTTCTTTGGTCGAATTAATATGAAATCAAGAAGAAAAGTGAAAGTCCAAAAAATATATTGAAAGTCGGCTCGCAACTAGAACTACGGAGAAAATACGACATATATTTACGTAAAATAATATATACCTATTACAACAAATATCAACATTTATCAACAGTCTGTTCAAACGCACGAAATCGCCACTAATAATTAACCGTTATCAGTTTTTCGCTTCGGTTTTGAGCATCGTGCAAATAAAACAAAAGTTTTGTTGTCTTAAAAATTGGCTGTTAAATGTTTGAACTTCAGCAAGTTTCATTGAAAGTGGAATTTTATCTTTGTGTTTTCCTGCATCATAATAAAATAATAAAAAATCACGTTTTTCACAGATACGCGAGCGACAACGTATTGCTGAATGTCACTTGTATAAATACACTTCAAAATAGCTACTTACTTATGTATACATATCTATATAGTACTTCTGTTTTTTATATGATAAGTGACCTATCACAACTGCTGATGCCATCGGTCTCTCATTTTTTCTATTTTGTTTCAGCTTTTTATTTTCCTAAAAGGTCTTCGAACTTTCTAGTCATTCATAAAATCTTTAAAACTTACATTAATCAGCAAACTGTAGATGTTTTTAGTATGTGTGCGTATGTGCGTACATACGTTTAGTTTATTATTTGCATGAAAAACATGAAAAAATTCTCAATTCCAGACAGACAAGATTGCTAAAAGGGTAGGTCCGAGTCGCTGGCTGTCTGACTCTGACTGGCTGTTGAACTTGTGACTTCCGGTATGCAAGGCTGAATGTTCTGAAAATTTGTAAAAATGCTTGAATTCCAACGCATTCCATGGTAAATTTACAGAAGTTAAATTTTCATTTCGTTGGGAGCTGGATAAAAACTTGAAGTAAATAAAAAAAAATAAAAATAAAACAGTTTCTTGAATGTTCCAAACGGACCATGACAGATTTGCTATAAAAACCGGGTTCCGGTATAAACTCAGGGGTAAAGAATGCTTATATATTGATCTGAAGAGATATTTGGATGGTTAAAAGGTATACTGCTTTCCGACTTTCACAACTGGGGCTGAAAAACGGCAACACTATATTAAAGAAAATCGAATGAAATCTCCAACAGATGATCTGGGCTAATATGTTCTAAAATTGCTAAAACTGTTCTAAAATTGCTTAGTTATTTTAAATTAGTAAATTTTTTAGTATTTTAAGATTATTTAAAGTTAGTGCAATCACTTCGCAGTCACAAATAAATTCCAGAAAACACTGAAAAACCTGTTTTGTAACCTCTTTTATCTAGACACTTCTAAGAAATTCAATTTTGTAAAATGTATGCATAATACAAATCCGTCTACATTTATTTATTTATTGAAAAACTTTATAATTGCAGCAATAAATATTTTAATGCTGAGCAACAAGTCTGTTGAGAGCAAATTTCTGCCAATGAAACGTGAAAGGCAAAAAATTGTGCCACAAAGCGCCAACTCATTGCATACATAAATATTTATATAGTTCATTGCATATGCAACAACATGTACATATATACATTTATACATATTTAAACTTATAATTTGTATATCTATATGTAGTTGTATGTCTGGATTTGTTTGAAAAAATTAATTAGATACTAAAAGCTGTGTTGCCTCTACGAGAGGATGTCTGAGTTTAGTTTTTACTAGAAAATTTTCAAATATTTTAAAACAACTAATAAATATTTAATAATTAATAAGTATTTCAATCAGTTTATTAAACCAATATGAGCAATTAAAAGCCAATAATTGTTAACCACTCCTAAAGCTTGAAAGTGAAACTATTGATACTAGGAATTGTTGTTAAAATATTTTCATTTATGTAGATATTGCAAAATTTACTTTAATAATTTTCCGATTTTTTAGCAGGGAATTATTTTTACTGCTGACTATTTATTATTTTTTCAATATCAACAAATCGAATTATGTCCAAATAAATTTATATAAGTCTTGTCGATACACTTTACTTATTACCTTAATGCAAAAGAAAATTATGATTATCTATACAAAAAATTTAACCGATATTATATCGATAATTAATAATGGAGTTTTATCGAAAGTTATCCATAAAAAGCTTACCAACATAAAATATTATCAGGGAATAATTTTTTCGATAACTAATAATCGAAAATATTCAAAAGTTATCGATATATTAAACTATCGAAATTTTCAAATTTTTTCCGCTTAATTTATTATTTCTTTACTCACGGAAAAACGTGTTGTATAGAAAGTTATCGATCAATTGAAAGTGATCAATTTCTTCTATGTATTAATTTAATGTAATGAAATGTATCGATATACACTTTATCAATATAATATTAACAAAAAGTTTCTTTTTTCATTAAAACTAATCGAAATTGTAGAATTCCTCTTAATTCAAAGTGAATTTATTAATTTTCTGAAAATCGAGTTGTGTCGAATGTTATCGATATAAGCTTCATCAATACCTTTAAAGGAAATTTTATGAATATTATATTAACCGGAAATGACTAAAAATGTTAGTAGTAATCGACTAAGCGAAATTTTTCAATTGTTGGTGATATACGAGACTATCGAAAATTGCAAAATCCTTTTCCACTTATTGTATAGGAACTTTATTATTTTTTCGATAACGACAAAGCTAATGGTGTCCAAATTATTTACATATTTTTTCGAAAATTTTCAAAAGTTATCGATATATTAAACTATCGAAATTTTCAAATGTTTTCCATTTAACGTAGCATATATTTATTATTATTTATTATTATTTTTGATAACAAGTAATCGAACTATATCGAAAGTTATCGATATAAATTGTATCAATATCTTTAATATGTTACTTAAAGTAAAGCAAAATTACAGATATAAACTTTATCAATATAATATTAACCCGGAAATTATTGTTTCGGTTCTAACAAATCGAAATTTGTTTAAAGTTATCGATATATACGAACTTATCAAAATATGAAAAAAAATTTCACTTAATGTAAAGTACTTTTATTAAAATTTCGATAACAAAATATCGAATTATGTCGAATGTTATCGATAATAATGTGATGAAATTGAAATTGTCCGTTTCATCTCTTTCAAAGCAATACCCTCTCGCTGTAAAATTACCCATTCAAAAAAAAATTCTCATCAATATTACCCATTCAAAAAAAAATTCTCATCAATATTCGAATTTATTAACCAAAAATGGTTTTTTCGATTACTATTGATATTAAAAATACCAAAACTTTTCCATGCATAAGCCCATCGAACTTTTCAAAACACTTAGATTATCATCTTTCGTGTTTGAATTCGTAGTTTTTGGGTTTCAAATCTGTAAAGTACTCATTATTTTCCAAAAGATAATAACTATAAATTTTAAAATTACTTTCACATGAGAATTACAGGAGTTATTTTATATTTAGATTTTTATTATAAAAAAACCCTCTTTACTGAACTTGAAATGCTATAAAGGTAATAAAAAATAATTTGATTTTTAAAAACTGTTTGAAAATTCTTCAACTTTTCGTACTCGTTTTAAGCGTATCTATGTATACAAGGCTTATTTAAAAAACGAAAAAGTCGAGTATAAACGATAACTCGAAAAAAGAAATCCAATCGCAAAATTTTAAACCCTGGTAAGTTTTTTAATTTAGGTGCGATAAAAATACATCAAATTGAATCACAGTTTTTTTTGAATATTTTTGAAATTACTGTTATTCATAACTTACATGAAAACTGAAAACATTAGGTCAAACTTTACTTGGCAAGTTTTAAAATTTTTTATCACAACTAATTGAAATTCACAGTAAGCTGAAGCAATGTATATTGAATTTTCTTTTAAAAGGTTATGTATAATATACTTATCGATTATGTGTTTGCTAGATTGATAGATATTTATTGATTAATTGAATTTATTGATCTAAAAGAATTGATTGTTAATTTTGTTTAATTAAATTTTCTTATTATTGACATCAAAAATATCGCATGCATTTCACAAACGATTGAAGAGTTATAACATTTTGAAGCTATAAATATTCGGTAGACTTCGATTAATCGCGCTTAGATTGTATCGAGCATAAGAATATTTTACATAACAAAAGCTATCCATAAAAATATTATAGTACTTGGTACTGATATAAATTTTCTTCAGAATCATAGAAGGTAAACAACGGATTTTGAGATATTGATGAGTCGAGCTTAAGTTCGATCGATTCCACGTGCGCCGCACCTCTAAATTTATCATCAATCATTCAATCAAAATAACGTCTACTTATGTACGTCTGTGTATGTCCATTTTATGGAGCTTATTTACCGGAAAGGCTTTTTCTTTGAGATAACAGAGTTATCTGAAGATAGCAGAGTTTCACAATGTTCWGCAATTTGCTGCCAGAATACCTAAGTTCTTGACAAAGACAAACAGTAAATTGTGATTTATATGACTGCTTAATATT